>NC_058410.1:81855532-82074362 GCF_002201575.2 Neomonachus schauinslandi | reverse complement strand
ATATATATATATATATATATATATATATATATATATATATATATATACAGCACCTGTAGAATGGATCAATAGCACTGAGTTTATAATACTGAGTGGGATAGGTCAGTAAATACTGATGTGATATAAGGGTTATGTTCTTCTTTTTCTTTGGAAAGAGATACTGTCCCAGCACCATTTGTTGAAAAGGCTATCTTTTCCCCCATTGAATTGTGCTTGCTCTTTTATTGAAAATCAACTGACCATACATGTGTAGAATATTTCTGGATTTTTAATTCCCTTCCATTGCTCTACATCTAATTCTCTGGCAAAACCACATTGTGTTGGTTATTATAGCTCTAGAATAAGTCTTTGCGTCAGGTGATGTATATCTTCCGACCTTGTTCTGCTTTGTCAAAATTGTTTTGGCTATTCGAGGTCTTCCGCATTTTCACATAAAACCCTTAGAATCAACTTATAAATTTCAACAAAAACACTCCTGGACTTTGTAGTTGGATTCTGATGAATCTATAAATCAATTTGGGAACACTTGATGCTTTAAAATTTTGAGTCTTCCAATCTGTGAGCATGGAATATCTCTTGATTTAGTTAGGTCTTCTTTAATTTCTCTCAGCGATGTTTTATTATTTTCAGGGTAGAGATTTCCCATGTATTTTATTAAATTGATCCATAATTATTTCATATTTTTGATGCTATTATAAATGGTATTGTTATTTTAAAACATTAATTTCCAAATTCTCATTACTAGTATATAGAAATAGCATTAATTTTGTACATTGAATTTTTTAAAGATTTTATTTATTTATTTGACAGAGAGATACACAGTGAGAGAGGAACACAAGCAGGGGGAGTGGGAGAGGGAGAAGCAGTCTTCCCACGGAGCAGGATTCCAGGACCCTGGGATCATGACCTGAGCCGAAGGCAGACGCTCAACGACTGAGCCCCCCCAGGCGTCCCTGTACATTGAATTTTTAATTATCACTTCACTAAACATAATTTTTTTATGCTAGCACTGCGTAGATGGCCACTCATCTGCCTGTGCCCAGAATCAATCCTGCCCACAGAAAATAAGAGCAATACTAAAGCGGAAGTGACAGCCCCACTTTGGTGGTTTCTAGAAGTTGTTCCAGCTCAACTATTAATGTTTTTGACTTTTGGAAAAATTTGATCTGCTTCCCACTTTGATTAGACACGGAGGCCTTGGGATTCATCTTGGCATACTCTGCACAGGTCTATTATCTAAGTCTTTCCTGACCAAGCCCCAGTGGGCCTCATCTGTGACTAGAACTGTGCTCTTTTTCATACAAATCTCAACTTACAAGGCAAGGAACAATGAACCACAAGCAGTGGCAAGCTCTGAGACAGTAAAACAAATGTTTTTGTATACACAAAATAAATGTACTGCACGTCTTTATAGTTAGAAACACACCCTGGGATGTAATAGGGTCATTTTGAAAGAAGAAGGGCATCTTTAGATATAACAGACAGCAATTTATAACATTTCTGCTCATCACCATTGCAAAAAAATGTGTTTATATACATATATGTATATGCATGTACATCCGTTAATAAAATCTAAATGATGAAATCTTGGACATGAAATATCTAGAAGTGGCACGAAGGCTGTGGACTGTGGGAAAGAGTGAGTGTTTTAAGTGTGTATATGTTACATTTTGATCCCCAAAGATTTAAAGTTTGTTTTTAACCACAGTGAAACCAAGAGGTAATAGCCATGCATTTGGGTTTTCCTTGTAGCCCAACAATATACCCAGCTGGGGTTGTTTCTGCATCCCAGGGGCTGAGCACCCTTGCACATTTTCATGGGGTTCAGAGTCCATGTAAATACAGGCTATGTCAACAGGAGGCTCTGCCAGAGTGGCATTTGCAGCCTGGTAGCCTCAGAAGGTCAGTGTTTAGCCAAACTCTCTAATTTTAGCTTTCCAAGACTGAAGCCCCCAATTTTGTAATCTTTCATAACTTTTTCCTGAAATTTCTGCCCCAAGGAAGCAAAGAGAGCTTTCTACTTCCTTCTCAGGTTTCAAAGCGTGTTATTAGTGTGATCCACAAATCCCTGAAGGCTCCGTGGAGGCCAGGTGCTGCCATTTCAGGGGACTCCTGCTGGAATTCTTCTGGGGGAGTTTACTGTTTCTGAGAAGAGACTTGGTTTTAATTTGTAAACCCGTTGCATATTGGGGTCCATTTCCCAAGATATACCTCGCCATCATATTTTCTGGGTTATTTGAGTGTTTTTGGATAGAAATCTGTCTCAAGTCTTCTTCATTTCCTTTGGGATAAAGTTGCTAAGTGATCGCAACCTCCTACAGTCAAAGGAGCTTCTAATTATAATTGGTATTGGATACACCTGATTCACAGAAATGCTCAATCCATATCGGCTGAACTGAATTACATTAGGAAATAGAAGCAAATATTACCGGGGGAGATTTTGTCCCTGTATAATCTTGGTTAAGATTCTTTACCACATTGGATCATTTTTTTTTCTCTTGTAAGTGACATGGGAGTTTCAAACAGTCTCTAAAATTCCTTTCATTTTAAAAATTCCACTTTATTATGCATTGGTAAATTGCAAAATTTAGTTGAAAATATATAGATTTTATTTACATAAATATAAACATTGTGATGCTTCTTAAATTTTGACTAATTGTTGGACTTCACTTATGCTTAATGAATATAGCCTGTGACTTTATGTTTGTGTCTTTTTTCTTACACGATGCAAAAATTAGTGGTTAAAAATGAAGATTCTATTACAACCATTTGTTTAGTCTGCATTTCCTAACTAGCTTGTTATATGTTTTGCTATTTGGGAATTGACTAGTTGCACTAAGGACACATGTATGAAGCCCTATACAAAGACGTTTAAAAGAGGAGAATTCGAATAAACTGTGATTACATAAAATGCCGTATTTCATCGGAAAAATAGCTACTAAAATGAAAAGATAAAGCTGAAATGTTTGCCCCTTCTAAGAAGGCACAACTGGCTGGGTGTGTTTATCTTAACTTGTCTAAACCAGTATAGTATTTTAAAAATCTTTAAGACCACTCCTATTCTGTTTGTGAAGTTATTTTCTTGGTGGAAAGCCATTTCCCCACTTATTATATTTTTAAATTTGTCTGCGGTAGTGTTTTCCAGAGCATGTTTAATATTTGGGGCATAATAAATGTGGGATAATAAATGTTTAAAATTTTTTTAAAGATTTTTTAAATTTATTTATTTGAGAGATAGAATGAGAGAGAGAGTGCACATGAGAGGGGGGAGGGTCAGAGGGAGAAGCAGACTCCCTGCTGAGCAGGGAGCCCGATGGGGGACTCGATCCTGGGACTCCAGGATCATGACCTGAGCCAGAGGCAGTCGCCCAACCAACTGAGCCACCCAGGCACCCTGTTTAAAAATTTTTAATGAGTCTATAGTGAAATAAGTTTGGAAAACACTGAATTAAATAAAATTGAGCAGATTATGGCAGGACTGCTCTGAAGCCTTAATACACTAATGTACATTATAAATATCCAAAGAGAGTAAACAGCAAGTGGAAATTTCCTGACTTACTTTACTATGGGCCTCTTTGGGGAGAGAAATATACCCTGTGAAAAATGCTACTTAGAAGATAGATAAAAATGTTTTGATCTACAGAATTTTAAGTGCTTCAGAAATCTTCTACTTAAAAACACATTATCTTTTCCATCTACAACATACATATATCTGTGCAATCTACATTGTCTAATAGGCTTCTTGGTATCAGTGAAAGTTAAGATCTATTTCTCTTTTGATAGAAATGAACTTTTCAGGTAAATAATCTTCAGTATGTTGTAAATAGCTAGTTATGTACCTGTAAAAAAATTCTTCCTTTATGGTCTCTCACAATCATGTCATGAAGTTCATTCCAGCTGTTAGATCTATGATTTTGATGTTTAAATAATTTCTGTCTAATAAATGATTTAAAACCAGTTCTAGTCTCCTTTTAAAGTTTGCTTTGACTGTAATCTTGACATGTTTCTGTAAGTGTGATTTTACACATCTGAACACTGACATATTTCATTTTACAGTATTCAGACCTTTGGTCCAGACCTAAGTTGAACTGAAAGATTTATAAGTTACTTCCTTTATTAATAGTCCTCCCAGAAAATTGTTATGTTTTTCTTTTTTTTTTTTTTCTGCCTCTTTAAGGTTCCTTTTCAAAGTTTGATGTATATAGTGTCAGACACCCAGGTCAACCTAAGACTAGTACATGATCATTGGTTCATAACCTAAGACTCATATGAATTACCTAAGGAGTTTGTTAAAAATTTAAAGTTCTGGGGCCTTTCCCTAAGACATTTTGATTTATTTCATCTTGGGTGTTATATAGTCCCAGACTGATTCTAATGTACTACCAGGCTTGAAGAACACTGTATTATACCTTACATGATAAATATTTTAAATGATGTTAAGCCAGTAATCCAGTGGAATGTGTTACATGGAGTGAAGGTTAGATGTGGAATTTTAAATTGTTATAAGATCATTTGTATTATCTCATCGGAAGTTGTAACCTCTAGAATTAATTGTTGGAATATCTGTACCTGTTAATCAGAATCTCTCTTATCTAAGAACTTTTAACAGTCTCATGACTATAGAAGGATAGAAATTTTGTCTGGTTGAGAATGGCAAGTCACCATTACAAGAGATTCATCTTAACTAGGCATTGACATATAAAAATGCAAATAATGGGGTGCCTAGGTGGCTCAGTTGGTTGAGCATCTGACTCTTGGTTTTGGCTCAGGTCATGATCTCAGGTTGTGAGATCAAGCCCCACGTGAGGCTCCTCGTTCAGCGGGGAGTCTGCTTGAGGTTTTCTCCCTCTCCTTCTCCTTATGCACCTCCCCCTGCCTGCGCTCCTGTGTGTGCTCTCTAAAAATAAATAAATAAACCTTTAAAAAAAATGCTGGGACACCTGGGTGGCTCAGTCAGTTAGGCATCTGCCTTTGGCTTGGCTCATGATCCCAGGGTCCTGGGATTGAGACCCATGCTTGGCTCCCTGCTCATCAGGGAGTCGGGAAGTCTGCTTCTCCCTCTTCCTCTGACCCTCCCTCCACTCATGTGTGCTCTCTCTCTCTCTCTCTCAAATAAATAAATAAAATCTTTAAAAACATACACATAATACTCTTTAAGCATTTTCCCTGTTATAGGAAACTAGGAACTAAACTTCTCAGGAAAGAAACTTCCTTTTATTCACAGACCAGATTAGGACAACCTTTTTTTCATTTTCTGTAACCATTCTGTGTCTCAATATCTTGTCGATAAATTGAGACTAATAATAATACCAAACTCATGTTACTTAAATGAGTCAATATGTAATATTTAGAACAGTGTTTGGTGCTTGGTAAAAATTCATAAAAATTACTATTATTATTTTACGTCATTCCAGTGATCTCCTTGTCTCTAGTCAAAAAGTAAGCCCAAATAAGATGGCAGAAGGTATTAATTTGCTCCTAATTTCATTCAAACTCCAATTAGCAGAAATGCAGATACTATAAGCTTAACAACATCAAAATTTTGTCTTGGGTACATGTAAACTATATTTGCACATATTGCTGATTTGTCTTTTTTTCACATTTGTAAGGAGGTAAGATTTTAGGTTTTCAGGTCTGTATTTACCTATGCTATATTTTACATTGCACAGCTCAAGCTGTTATATGTATTTATTCCAAATATTTACTTCACTATTGACTAAGACAGACATAGGCACTCTTATTTCTGATCTCAGATTAGTCACGAGAATTCTCGAATGGTGTTAGATATGGGTTTTGCTTGAATCTTGACATTGCATGGAGGATAATTTGAAAATGCTTAATTAGCTATACTATTCTGTTCTATAAATTCATTCTAAATTTTCATTCAAAAGTTGAAGAAATATCCTATTGTCATCCAGATTTCCAGCTACGTGGTACCTTGCCTTTAGTAAGCTGCAGTCTATAGAGTAGGATCTTACTCATTGAAATCTGCCTTGTAGAGAGAGTCTTATCTTAAGAAACATATCTCAACTTATGTGCTCTTTTTTCCTTTAAAATGTGCTCAGAATTAATTAAATATTAACATTAGATGATAATTTACTCAAGATTAGAACTATATATTCAGACAGAACTGTGCTGTTTTGCTCTTCCTTTTTTTTTTTTATAAAGACATTTCCATATGCAAGTTAATGGACTAACTTCATTCATTTGGAATGCTGAGGTTGAATACATTTTTAGTCATTTTACCTAATAAGGTGAACCATTCATATTGGGTCATTAGAAACTTGGAGAATGATCCCAGAAGAGGCTCACAGTGTCAGAGTAACTCTCAAACCACAAGAAAAGGCTTGTAATCATCAAAAATATGCTACAAATCTAAGATGAAATGTGATAAGGATATGTTTATCACTCCATAAGAAAAATATGTAAGTAACACAGACTTCTGAAATTGCAGTGTTTCGTCAGAACTATCAGCTGCCAAGGACTACATAAACAGTTTCGGTGAGAGGGTTATGACTTAATTGCTCTTATGGTCAACTAATCATGGGTGTACCCTTATATATTCAATTACCTTTTGGGGATGAAGGTGAAATTTGAACACATTTTAAGTATAAGCTCTGAATTTAGCTTTTCCTCAGTAAAAAGGCTCATTGTCAGTGCTGTCTGACTTTGATAATTTCTAGGGCAAACCATGTTCCAACCATTATTTTATTCCAAAATTTATTTTGTGTCTGAGGTACAGATTTCAACAAATTATATCTTCCAACTGGATAATCTTATACTGATGATGAAGTTCTATTGCAAGTTCTCATGACAAGATGTATGAGATAGCTTTGGTATTCTTCCACATACATTATCAGGATTTTCAAATAACACTTATAATTTAATATTTTAAAACATCAGAGGCCTATTTGTTAAATGATGAATGGAATGTTATTTCTTCAAATAGGAGAACCTAAGGGATGAAAGAGTATGAAATAATATCTAGAAATAAAATATTAGAAATAATTATTTTCAATAGATTAGTTAATTGTGAGATTTCATTCACAAGCAGACACATACACACACAAACACACATATACATACCAATGCTGAGGATTTATAGGTACAGTAAATTATGCAAAGTGGACATCTTTGATCTTGGTAAGGTAGGAAGCAGCTTACCTTTGAGTAGAAGTAGAGATAGTATGTCCCTATCCCCTTTCAAAGTCCATTCTCAAGGTCTTTCATGCAAGTCCACATCTCTCTGCCTGCCCATGCCTTTTTGATCAATGGATGTATGGAGATTATTCCAATTAAGGCTGGAACAGATTGATATTGTGATGGGAGTCTAATCAATAAAGTATCATCAAAGACCATTTTTGTTTCGACAAGGTAGAAAATTCCCATTTTATTTATAATTTTGATATAAATGAGCTTCATGAATTCTTTAGTCAATTTTTTTTGTGCCAAAGATTTTGAAAGTGAGATTGTCCTATTAAACTCGGGATTTCACTTTGTATTCAAAATAATAAAATACCTAGGAGTAAACTTAGCTGAAAAGATGAAAGACCTGCATTTGAAAACTATAAAACACTGATGAAAGAAATTGAAGCTGACACAAACAAATGGAAAGATATTTCACGCTCATGGATTGAAAGAACCAGTATTGTTAAAATGTCCATATTACTCAATCTACAGACTTAATGCAATCTCTATCAAAGTACCAACAGCATTTCTCCCAGAACTAGAATAAGTAATACTAAGATTTGTACAGAACAACAACAGACCCTGAATAGCTAAAGCAAGCTTGAAAAAGAAGAATGAAGCTAGAAGTATTATAATACCAGATTTTAAGATATACTACAAAGTCATAGTAATCAAAACAGTATGATACTGGTACAAAAATAGACTCATAGATCAGTGGAACAGAAGAGACAGCTCAGAAATAAACCTACACTTACATAGTCAACTAATCTATAACAAAGGAGGCAAGAATATATGATGGGAAAAAGATAGTCTCTTCAACAAATGGTGCTGGGAAACCTGGACAGCTACATGCAAAAGAATGAAACTGGACCACTTCCTTATACCATACACAAAAATAAACTCAAAATAGATTAAAGACCTAAATGTGAGACCCGACACCATAAAACTCCTAGAATAAAACATTAACAGTGATTTCTTTGTCAGTGACTGTAGAAACATCTTTCTAGATATGTCTTCTTGGCCAAGGGGAAAAAAAAGCAAAATTAAACTATTGGGATGACACCAAACTAAAAAGCTTTTGAAAAGTGGAGGAAGCCATCAACAAAACAAAAAGACAACCTCCTTAGTGGGAGAAGATATTTATAAATGACATATCCAATAAGGGGTTAATATCCAAAATACATAAAGCACTTACGCAACTCAACACCCAAAAAAAAAAAGACATATTTCCAAAGAGGACATATAGATGGCCAACAGACACATGAAAGGGCTAAACATCATTAATCATCAGGGAAATGCAAGTCAAAACTACAATGAGATATTACCCTATACCTGTCACAATGGCTAAAATAAAAAACACAAGAAACAAATGTTGGTGAGGATGTGGAGAAAAAGGAACTCTCATACACTGTTGGTAAGAATGCAAATTGGTACAACCCTTGTGGAAAACAATTTGAAGATTCCTCAAAATATTAAAATTAGAATTACCATATGATCCCGTAATTCCACTACTGGGTATTTACCTGAAGAACACAACAAAACAAAACAAAACAAAACAAAACAAAACCCTAATTTAAAAAGATACATGGACTGCTATGTTTACTACAGTGTTATTTACAATAGTCAAGATATGGAAGCAACCCAAGTATCCCTCCACAGATGAATGGATAAAAAGTGGCATATATGTAGTGGAATGAATACTACTCAGCCATAAAAAAGAATGAGATCTTGCATTTGCAACAACATGGGTGGACCTAGAGAGTATAATGCTAAGTAAAGTAAGTCAGATAGAGAAAGACAAATACCATATGATTTCACTCATATGGATAACTTAAGAAACAAAATAAATGAACAAAGGAAAAAAGAGACAAACCAAAAAACAGACTCTTAAATACAGAGAACAAACTGGTGGTTTCATAGGGGAGGTTTGTGGGTGGAGGAAGGATGAAATAAAGGGGATTAAGAGTACACAAACACACACACACACACACAATAAAATAAAGTGTACAATTTAAAAAATTTTAATACATTCACAGAGTTGTGCAACTATAACCCAAATCAATTATAGAATGAATCCATCATCCAAAAAAGAATCCTGTACCCATTAGCAGTTACTCTTTATTTCCTTCCATCCCACTCTTTCCATCCCTGATCCTAGGCAACCACCAGTCTACTTTCTGTTTCTATGTATTTGCCTATTCTGGACATTTCATATAAATTGAATCATACAATAAGTGGTTCTTTGTAACTGGCTCTTTCATCTAGCATAATGTTTTGAAGGTTCATTCATGTTTTGGCATGTATAAGTAGTTTTTTTTTTATTCCTGAATAATATTCCATTATATGGATATACCACATTTTGTCCATTCATGAATTGATGGACATTTGGGTTGTTTCTACTTTTTGGTTATTACGAATAACATTGTTATCAACATTTGTATACAAGTTTTTGTGTGAGCATATTTTCTTGGATATATACCCAGGAGTGGAATTGCTGGGCCATATGGCAACTCTATACTTAACATTTTGAGGAATAGCCAGACTATTTTCCAAAGCTGCATCATTTTGCATTCTTACCAGCAATATATAAGGATTCCAATTTCTCTACATCCTGGCTAACAATTGTTATTATCTGTCTTTTTGGTTATAGCCATTCTGACGGATGTGAAGTGCTATCTCATTGTGCTTTTGATTTGCATTTCCATAATGATGATGTTTATCATCCTTTCATTTGTTCATTGGCCGTTTGTGATCTTCTTTGGATGAATGCTTGCTCATAATCCGTTGTCATTTTTTAATAGGGTTATTTCTTTTATTATTGTTGAGTTATGGGAGTTCTTTATATAGTCTACATATGAGCCCCTTATCAGATATATGATTTACAATTTTTTTTTTCCATTCTGCATGTTGTCATTAGCCTGAGTCCTGGAATAGGAAGACACGTGGAGCAGAGTGATGATAGTCCACCCATGGCCATTGATGCCTAAACCACTAAATCCATCCCTATGACAATTTTGGTAGGTAAACTGATCAGTATGTTTTACAACTGTTTTTGAGATGAAAGGACCCTAAATAAAGGATAGAAGCTAAAAATAGAAGATTGAGACCTCTAAGTCAAACTATAAGTATCAAGTTTATGTAAAAGAAAAACATAAGACTTAAAAGATTTTATGTTTGTATTTGCCATGAAATCACAAATATGACCAGCTTTAAATTGTGAATTTGGTAGTTTTTTCTTCTGAGAAAACTTATTATCTCTTTAGAGTCCCCTGTTTTCATATCTGTAATGTCCTACTTTCTAGCCATTGCTAAAAACCAAGACTCTTACTGCCTTGAAATCTACCACTCTCAGGTCATTTCTTGCCCATATCACTATTTCTTTGTCAAAACTATTTGGATATATGTCACATTCACTCAGAAAATCACTTTTTTCTTTCTAATGGGGCTAAAAGCTTAACATAGATATGTAATTTATGTTGCTAGATTAATGGGAAAGGACTAGATTCTTGAACCTTCATTCTCTATCAAATAATTCATATTCTAAATTATGCTGCATGGTTGGCCATGATTTGCCTGTGTGCAGAATCAATCCCGGATAAAAAAGGTAAGAACAGTACTAAACAAATGTAATATAAAAGAGATAATTCAGATTTTGCAACTACAATAATTTCCCGATCATTGATCAATCAACAAATAAACATTTGATAGTGTAAGGAACTGCACTTAGTGATTTTGGAGATGCAAAGGTACTTTGGAACCAAATCCCGTTTATAGGAAGATTTCACCTGATTGCAAGCATGTAGGCAGTGCAAAACTGCCCATGTAGGCAGTTTTGGCTACGCTTACTCTGTAGCCACACCAGTCAGAACACGACTCTATGGGCTTATGTAGGCGCACCATGGTACAGTGTGGACATGTTTGAAATCACTTTATTTTTCAATCTATATAGTATGGAATAGTCTCTGGGGTAATTATGAAAGACTTTTGATAGCCCAATTATGAGTAGGACAAGCAACAGAAGTGGCATAAGGAAGAAATCTCGTTTACTTAAACAATGGAGCAAAATGTTCCCGAAGGACAGAAAGAGCCTAGAAATAATGAGGTGAGTACCCAACTATGATCAGCTGTTTGAAAAATAAATTCTATGAGAAAGGACAAAACAATGGGTGTGTTTAGCTATATAGAGAAGGTGGACATTTATTAATTGGCTGTCTTGGTATTAGAAATTTTTTTTTTACTAAATGTTGTTTAACAGGTTCTGTTCTCGAGTTGTCCATACCCTATGGCTGGATTCATTTTTAAGGTAGCATCATGGTCTAAAAATCTTTGTGCCAGTTTCTGAGACTCCATTTAGCAGCATTCCCTTGAAAAAGCCATTGGCAGAGACTTACTTTGGATAAATCAAATTACTCTTCAATACAGTCTAAAGAAATACATTCCTTAAAGATTATTTTCATCATTAAGATATAAAAATACTTTTCCTGCTATGTCATGTAAGTGCTTATAATTGTTTTCATGAAAAGGTGTCTTTGGTGAGAGTCCTTTAAAGAACGGCTTAGATCACTAGAAATATAACTAAATCCCTTTTATTTATTATAAACATCAGAGCTAGTGTTTGAATTTTGGCAGACAGAGACTATAACATTCTGGGTAGACAGAGTATTTTACTGCATGCCTATGAGCACAGGGTTGTTAACAACCTTCCGCGAAACCCATATCCTGCCCAAAGGTTTACAATTCCTTCTCTTTTGAAATCCTGGTGAAGTCAGCAGCTAATCAGATTTAAATAACACTTTTTAACAAGGTTACTTCTCAGTGGCTAAGAATTCAGACACACAAATATGTTCTTGAATATGATTTGACTTTAATTAGAAGGTTGGACCTAATATATCTTGGTCACACATCAGTTTTATAAATAATAATTTTTTGTCAAAAATGTTTATAACAAATTTTATAATGGTTTGTTAAATTCCTGAGGTAATCTCCACAACTCACCTCCATATGGAGAAGAGGTGCCTTTTATTCAATGAGAATAACTGATCAAACTCCTTAACCTTCATAATCGCATGTTAAATCTTGTCTTTAACTATGGTAAGAAACTTCCCAGCCCCCGTGCCTATTGGAATATGTAATTTTGAAACACTGTTATCCAGATATAACCTCAGAAAATAAATGTCTTACAGATCTGATAATCTAAGAAAATCGTTAGTTGTGGTTGCCTGAGCTTTTTTGTGAGATGCTCTAGAAATAAAAAATGATAAGCCTTAAATACTTTGGATCGACCTTGGTTAAAATGAAGAGAAGCCACAAATGACGAAGGTATCTAGTATAAAAACTTAAGAGTGAAACTGCTCTTTTGACGTACTATACCAGTCATTACTGTTTTAGGCAAAGGGGAAGGAGAAAATTGGAGAATATTTTCACACCAGTGTCCATGAGAACATTAGCCAGCAAAAGGATTATTTTTTAAAGTAAACTTTTGTCTTAGAACAGATTTGTATTTACAGAAAAGTTGGAAAGATAGCACAGAGAATTCTGTATACTCATTCACCCACCTTCCCCTATTATTATCGTGTTCCGTTATTATGGTACATATGTCACAACTAAGAAGCCAACATTGGTATATTACTATTAACTAAACTCCACCTTTTATTCACACTATCTTAGCCAAAATGCCAAGAAGTGAGCCCCTTGTTATTCAGATTGCATTAGATTTTCCCTCATGTCTTTTATGTCCCAGGATCGAATCCAGGGTATTATACCGGTCATTATTAGCCTTCTCTTGCTTTATGACAGATTCTCAATCTTTGCTTGTTTTTGATGATTTTGACTGTTTTGACAAGTGCTGTTCAGCTATTTTTGTCTCTCAGTTTGGGCTTGTCTGCTGCTTTTCTCATGGTTAAAATGGCATTATGCACCCTTGGAAGGGTCGCCACGGAGATGAACTTCCGTTCTCATCATATCATACTGCTGTGTGTTGGGTGGTCCATATTCTCAACATGACTTATCCATTGGAGTGAGGTTTTCCTTCACCACCTGGTTGAGGTGCTGTTTGCCAGGATTCTGTACTGCAAAGTTAAAACAACTTATGTTTTTGTATTAAATCTATATGTGTTCTGTGTAGCAGATATTTGACACTCTTTTTGGTTGTCCTATTCTTTGAACCCTCTTCCTATAATAAGAAATTTCTCACCTTGGGAGTTCTTGCTTGCTGGGGTTCAAGACTGAAATGTGTTTCGAGCCTTCTTGAGGTAAGAGTGAGAAATTCCTGTGGCAGCAATCATAGGTATTACGTCTCCAGACAGTGAGGGAGATGCCACGTGGAACCCACTAGTGAGGGGATAGCAGAGATCTAGCTTTAGAGGAGGATGACATAAATTTGTTTATTTGTCAAAAAGGCTTAGGATACTGGTCTTGGTTTTCTCTGACAGATTGGGAAACTCATTTTAACAAATTCTGTCTAATGACAGAAAATCAGAGAGTTCCTCCACAGTGTGTTGCTATTGATTTTTTAACAACAGGAAAATCCTCAAGTTGACAAATAATTTATGTTAAGAAGTAAGTCAGAACCAAGTCAAAGTTGACCTAATGATTATTTTATTCTTATGCCCTGGCATTCCATTACCGTTCTTGAGTGGTAGAGGAACATTGCCTTTGATACATAAGGGAGTGTGTTGTGCTTGTAAGCATTATCTAGTATGAGTCAAAATGAAAAATGTTTGAAAAATCTAGTTTTTCATGAAGTTTATGCTTTTGGACCATATCATATTAGATCATCATCAAACCATCTTTCCCAAATAATACCTCAACTTTCATAGTCTCAGTTTTTATGAAAAGTTACTATAAGAATTAGAAACATGATTTCCATTTTGGCATTTTCTGTGTTGTATACACTTTTTCACAGTATAAATACTTCATTTTTACCTATACAGTGAACAATTAAGAATAATGAAAAACTTTAAATGTTTTATTATTTTGAAATAGAGATATACAGGAAGTTGCAATTAAATGGACAGGAAGGCCCTTGCACTCTTCCGCTAGCTTCCCCCAAAGTTAACATCTCGTGTAGCAATAGTAAGACAGGGATACTAAGAAATTGACATTGATGCAATCCCCAGAGCTTATTCAGATTTCTCCAGTTGTGCATGCTATCATTTGTGTATGTGTGTTAATTGAAGTAAAATCTTAACTTTTTGAAGTTTCTTTTTGCCTTATTGAATTGTTTCTGTAAGTAATGTTAGCCGTTGTGATAAACCATCCCCCAAACCTCCGTGGCTTAACACAATAAGGATTATTTCTTGTTCACACAAAAGCCAATGTGGGGATTTCTGGCTTTGGATTACCTTCTTCATGGTCATTTAGAAACTCAGGCTCCTTCTAGCTTGTTGGTCCATCCTCCCTTGAGGACTAGAGTGGGGTCCATTCAACTGGCAGTTGGGAAAAGGCCAGGCATGGAAGTATGACACTTCTCTGTGGCCCACATTTCAATGGTCAGGACTCAGTCACATGACCACTCCAGATGCAAGCGTAAGTGGGAAATAAACTCTAGCTATGTGTCCAGGAGGTAAAGAAAATAGGCTATTGATTTTTACTACACTAGGTTCCTTGAGGTTAAGAGGCAGGTTTTATGCCTTGTCATATCTTGTTACCGTTTTTAATATCTTTTTTTCCTAATCTATTTTCAAATATTCTTTCTCAATTTAGTAATCTTAAATTCTATGTGTCTGCTTTGTTATCTTTTGTTTTATTTTGGCAAAGGCATGGGAAATAAATAAATTCAGTAAGTTCTAAAGGAGTTAAATAAATAATTTATGCAACATTTCAATAGCAAATGTCCATTTGCTTCAATGTGCTAAAAATTAATAATCAAGGTTTTACTGTGACTACATGATAAAATATTTGGATTAAAAATGAAAGTTTTGGCCAACAATCCATATATTAGTGTAAAAGCCACATATAGCAACATTTAGAAACAGAAACATAATTTCACTTTCTTTCATAGACATAGACTTTATCAAAGTAGTTAATATCTGGAATATGGATTGTAATAAGAAAAAATCATTTCCTATTAATTTTTTAAAAGAATACTTCTATTTACATAGACTATCTGAAGATTTCTTTCTAGCCTTGCTCTTAAGGTAATATTGAAAAAAGAGGTCTTGTGCTATTGTATTGCTAGTGATAGGAATTCAGTAACCTAATTCCACTGAATTTTGCGATTGTTCGAGTTCAGCAAGTTTATCTTCTGTCTTTATACACATGAACTCCGTTGGAGGTAATGTAATTTACCCTTCTTACGAATCTGCAAAAGGGATTTCACAAGCCCTAAAAATTACAGCATGCTGCAGTGAGGGGCTGAATTTAAACATAAGAAAGGGGCCATTTTCCCAACTGCAATTCTTCCATAAAAATCCTGTAATAGAGGAGGTAAGTAGTTAATTTAAAAATCATTGTTCCATGGAAAGTCCTTAAATAAACATGAAAGTCAGTTCTGCTCTTTAGCAATTTTTTCATTCTGCAATCATTATTTCCACTGTAAAGTAATATGGTCTTTGTTGTTTGAACTATTATTAAGAAATTAAAGCACAAGTCTAAGTAGCTAGAGATCAGCAAATAGATGGAAAAACATTTCTTTTAGAAGCATTTTCAACTAAAATTTTACTTCGGTTGTGGATTTGTCAAATAGACTGAAGGAACACTGAACATAAACCCTAAGTTTAATTCTGCAAGCCTTTCCACGATCGTGTACACATGTAATTAAGGGGAAACTTGATGAGCTATCTTTGGTGTGACTTCACATCTCGACTATGTATGATGTCAGACCGAGTCCCTAAAGCACATCAGGCTTTCCTGTTCCTCTCTGGCCACTTACATTCCCTTTCTTCCTCTCTTTCATCCTTTTTCTGGCATGACAACTTGAGATGTGAATATGGAAATCATCTATGGAGTTTTAAGGGACAAGCATTTCAAGCTGTCAGAACAAAACGTTTTCCCATGCAATTTTTCTATAGTCTAATGCTTTTTCAAGTTTTACTAACATGTATTAATATTCTCCAACTTATTTTTCATGGTCATGCCAGAAGCTTGTCCTTAAGGATGCTTTAAAGAAGACTTACACGGTTTTCTTCCAAATATCTGATGGGAATTTGCCACGAGTTGGTTTGTAATTAGTAGCTGGCAATGGCTATGATGCTATGAAGCTGTCACCTGGTCATCTGTCTAGCTTGAGCTATGGGATACATGAATCTTGACATATGAGAATTCACATCCTGCTATTTGAGTGAAAGACTGAAGTCGTGGAAGGATGAAACAGCCTTTTATCTTCCACGTGGACCTTTTTAATTTGGGGAATTAACTGGGGTGAGTTTTACCTTCCTGTTGTGATTGCTCCCTGCAACAGTCCTGGCCCAGGCTTCTGTTTCCCTTGTTGGCTGACATGTGTTCAGTAGCCCCAGACTGCGGTTCGTCTGAGCCAAGGACAAAATAATTAAGAAGAGACATCCTTGGGGCGCCTGGGTGGCTCAGATGGTTAGGGGTCTGGCTTCGGCTCAGGTCATGATCCCGGGGTCCTGGGATCGAGTCCCGTATCGGGCTCCCTGCTAGGCGGGGAGCCTGCTTCTCTCCCTCTGCCTCTGCCTCTCTCTCTCTCTCTGACTTTCATGAATAAATAAATAAAATTAGAAAAAAAAAAGAAGAGACATCTTCTCCTTTCAAAACAGTGTGTACTAAAGATTTTTAGAATTCTTTCAATATCTAAGACCGCAACAACCCTTTATTTGGACAAGGTAGTACCTACCTCTCTGTTCTGATTGGAACATAAACTCTTATGAAATTCTGGTGGATAATATGTCAAAATAGATCATACTCATTGACACGAAAGTTCCTCCATACATGTATTAAATATTTCTGATAAATTTTCAAATTTTTAAATTTCTAGATGTGTTTTATCAATATTCACTTTTATCAACAGTTAGTGAGAATCTGTTTCCTTACATCCTGAGCACTGGATATTTTAAAATATTTTAAATCTTTTGCCACATGATAGATGAAAATCTATTTGACTGTTGGTTTTATTTGCATTTCTTTGGTTATTAATATAGTCGGCTGCTTGTTTTTCTTCTTTTGTGTCCTGACTGTTCTTGTCCTGTTACTTTTTTATTATCCATACTTGAACCCTGCTACTGTATGAGTAGAAGAAAAGAGATTTAAATGATTTTTGTTTCCATTCACGTGGCCATACCAATTTTTTTTTATCATGGACACTGGTCTCCTTTAGAACATAGTGTTCTGAATGGAAAACTCAAGAATGAAAGAACATACTATGTAGCATTTTGGCCAAGAATAAAGCACTAAATTTGAAAAGAGCATGCATTACAACAAAGACGGGTGGATATTGGCTGATGTGTTAATGTCATAGTTGCATTTAGTTCTGTAGGCTTCTCTTCTGTGCCTCATGCATTGCTTCAGTTTTCCCCTAGCCCTTGCCAATATGGTACCACCCAAGCTCCTGAATGCAGCTCTCTCTGTGGGACCTTAAGTAAAACCCAAATTGCAGGGTAGAAGGCCTTTAGTTTGCTGTTTGAGGCATGAATAATTTCTCTGCCATCTCTTTTGCCCCACTCAAGTTACCATGTGGAATGCCATTTTAGGTAGCTTGGAAATGGCTCTATACTTGTACCATAAAGAGACCCAGACATTTTTTTGGTGTACTTTGTGATGGCAGAGAGAAAATAAGGAATGGATTCAGGGTTTGACCTAGGAATTCATCCAAGTTCGTTGGGGTTTGGGGTTTCCTGAGTTGTTGTCATGTCTGGGGGAACCTTGCAAATAGGTTGGTAATGAGGCCTTTTGAGAGCTGCTGATTCCGGAAATGGATCAAGTCATCTTAGGTATGTGGCATCCCATTTGCTTTTGCACTCCTCCTTGCATTAAAGGATAAATGTGGTACTGTGGCATTATTGACATTTAGCTGTATTACTGGTTCTCATAGAAGAGGGTCTAGGAGAAATTTTAGAGCCATATTTTAATCATGAAAAATAGAATAATTATTATGTTTCCCTGAGGAGTATCAACTTTTTGACTGAGTTGTGCCCACAAGGTTTTCGATATTTGTCTAATTCCTTATTTGCCAGTGACTGGTGTTGTGGATTAAAGCTGGATTCATAACTGGAAAAGGCAGCTATTATGTTGTAGAAAGAGTTAGAGAAGAGACATTAGAAACTGGCTTGCTTCCTGTGCAGTCTTGGAGCAGTTACTTACCTTCTCTAAATCAAGTTGTTCCTGTACAAAAGGGAAATCCATTATCTATCATGTTTAACTCACAGGGCTATGATCAGAATAAAATGAAAGACTGAATGTTAAAGTTCTAGGAAACATAAAATAGTATATGAATGCAAGGTACTATTATCTACTGATAAATACCATGCTATGGGTTACAGAGACTTTTATAAGTATTTCCTGATGGAATAGCCATTTTGACAAAAGTTATGGGTGACACCAGAAGATTGTGTGATTCCCGTAATTCTTAAGGGGCTGAACTCATATGAAAATATTTACATACGTTAGCTTTGTGTGTGTGTATGCGTACTTGTGAAACACGTATTTTCCATTTTAGATTATTTTATCCATAATTTACTCTTATAATAAAAAAGTCAATTTCAACTTTCTGGCTTCTAAAAACATTTATAAGGCTTTAGTTTTCTTGAGATAACAAACCACTGATTTAGATTCAGTGAATGCTTGAAATGATCTACGATCTTTTTCTAATATGAAAAAAATGAAGTTGGAAATAATACCTGCTACCAGTTATGGAATGAATAAGTCACGGGGATGAAAGGTACAGCATAGGGAATATAGTTGATGGTACCATAATAGCGTTGTATGGTGACAGATGGTAGTTACGTGGGTGAGCACAGCACAACATACAGAGTTGTTAGATCATTATGTTGTACATCTCAGACTGATGGTTAAGGTCGTGTGTCAACTACACTTTAATTAAAAATAAATAAATAAAATATATCTATACCTTTCTATATACATACATATATGTACATATATCTATACACAAGTACAAAAGTTGCATTACCAAAAATGGCAGTAAATCTAAATGACTGGTATGCAAAGTACATTTTTCAGCCTTGGTTCCTGCACTGTGGCCACAAAACACCCGGTCTTAATGTCACTGTCTTATTCAGTGTTCCATTTAAAGGGAATTATTTTATGTTCTGGTCTGGCACAGCTGGTTCAGATTCTAAATGGTTGGAGAATTCAATGAAAACTGGGAGGAAATACCTATGTTTCCATTTCTCCATAAAGGTGTCAAATGGCTTACTACTAGTTTTACAATTCTGTTTCAGTTTGTTTTATTCATGTTTTTCTTTGTAGAAAGTGTTCCACAATGTACTAATAATGAGGTGTAGAATATAAAATTTCTTCTTCTAGAATCTCAAAACTGGCTCTTGTGCAAACATTTCATTTACCACATGTAACTGAGCAACACAGTGCTTCATATTTTACAGACTGAGAAACGAGTGCACAGACAAGCATTAAAATAAGCTAACAGGAGATTAGTATTACTGATTTTACAGACTCAGAGTTGAGATGGATCATCAGTAATTAAAAATAAAATTTAAAAAAAGCTTATGTATCCAGATGATGTTAAAATAGAAGATACAGTCATATGGGCCAAAAAAACCCCGATCAATTCAGTAAATAAAAAAGTTTAACCATTTTGACTATATTTCAATCAAAAGGCATATCCCAAGTCCCAAATGTTCATAGATTTAGTTTCCTAGTGTTTGCGACAGCTTTGAATTCCTAAATGTGAGAATTTGCCTTACAGATAATGTGTATAATTGGCTATTCCCTTAGAATCATATATTCATTAAGCTGCTGCTTCCAGTTGGAATATCCTTCCTTTTCCCCAGCTTTCAGTTGAAAATCTGCCCACCCTTCCTGTCCATGTCACATGTCACACAGTCTCCAAGATGATATTATCTTCTTGTCTTTGAAAACCTCCTCTTCATAGCTCCTAACATGTATCTTCATCATAATAATGTAAATATTATTTTGTGTTTTCTCCTCTCTCTATACTAAGTTCTTGTTGGCAAATACTGTGTATTTGTCACTTTCGTATTCTTCAAACTGTATCAGATTGATAATGCATATATTGTTAGGTTGATATACATCAAGTTGTACTAAAATATGAAGAATTTATATTTCAGATGTCTCCTCTAAGATCCAGATTTATATTCAGATGTATATTATTTAGTTCATGACCTGAGAGGATAAGAAAGAGGAAAAAGCAAAAACCTAAAGTACAGTTACCACCTAGGTTTAGCCTCATGAAGAGCTTTTCCAAATTCCAGCAGTTTCTTACATCTCAGTTGGTTACCTCAACTGAGGAGCAGTAGAAATTGGGAAATTTATATCTCTAACCAGATACATTGGTGACCTTGGCAATATAGGGGAGAATGCAGAGTGGATATTGAGTAAGCAACTAGCAGATGGCAAAAAATACACAAATAAACAAAAGAACCCACGGTGGAGCCTACTTGTATAGTCCAAGGTCAATTCAAGCTCAACATGTCCCAAGGCCAGCTTCTTCTCCTAAACTTACTCCTTTTCCTGTGGTTCTGCCTTCACAAATAGCACCATCCTGTCAGTCACCCAAACCAGAAATACAACAAACAGCCCAGGTTCCAATCCCTCACATAAACTCTGTGTTAATCCATTTGATTCGGCTTTAGTTTCTTTATTATCTTTCCTTTTTATCCTTACTGACAATTCCCATTGCCCAGTATCTTATGGTGATTTCTTGGTATTTGGGCAGTAGTCATTTTTATTGCCTTCTTAGCTTTCATACACCCCATCTACCTTCAATCAGCAGCCCCGCCCCAACCCAACCAACCATTCCTTCCCAGTAGCTCTCTATTCTCACTTGGATTCCAGAGAATCTGACCCCAACGTTGATTTTTGAAGACAAAACGCATGACCTAGGCTAAAATAATCAGTGCTTTCCACTCTCTTGAATGCAGAAACTAGCTCAGAGATGGTCATATAATCGCAGCTAGTATAAACACTGTACATTTTTGGATTTTTTTTTCTGTAATGCTGAGATAATGACACTCTTTTCTACTTGATGTTAGTGCAGAAGCATGTAGAAATGAGATGATGGAAGACATTTGGGGATTATAAAGCATAAGTGCCCATGATGAAGCTTACTTTAAGAAGTGTAGGATGAAGATACAGAACAAAACCAGATATTTGATGTCATTGTTGGGCCACTAGATAAAGCCTCTGCCTGGGCCAACTCTACCTTTGGGACTTTCAGGAAAGGAAGATATTAAATTCCATTTATTGAAAAAGCAAGTTTGAATTGGGTTTTCTGTTTCTTACAAACCAAAACTTCCTAATGATTCAGTCTGACAATTTCTTGTTTAATTGAAAGCGGAAAGAAGTGTACTCACAGGTCCCTAAAATAGAATTATCTACTGAGGATTTTGAAAATGAAGGTCAGATTTTAAAATAATTGTTATACTGAAGCATTTCAAAATAACAAGTATTGTATACTCTAGTGGATTGCTTATCAATGGACTACCTCAGAAGAGGGTGACCATTAGTCTTGGTTGACCCCGGATAGTCCCCATTTTATGCCTCTTGAAACAGCATCATCATTTATAGCTCCCCATTTCATAACTGAGTGTCCTGGTTTGGACAATACATTATATGATGACTGTGCTAAAAAGGTATCCAAGGCTCAAATAGTTGTTTAGCTCTGGTGCCAATTACCAAACACATAAAAATGATCATCTCTGGGTGTCCAGATTAAAAAGATTTAAAAAAGATCTTTATCCTGAAGAAGTGGATATGAACCTCTGAGCAATGTTTCTGACTGCCTGACCTGTCCCAGCTCTTGGCAGTCTTCACACCATTTACCTAGGTGACCACCTCAGCAGGATGAATAAGGAACACATACAAGTTGAGAGAATCTCCACACCCATGGTAAAGTGGTTCAGTGGCGTGAAAATGATTTGTCATCCCCTGCCTCTAGACATACTATAGTGGTTATTAAGCATTTTAAGATTTGCTTGCTTGTTTGTTTGTATGTCTTAGAATCTTAGCTTCTGATGTGCCATTGGGTTGTACCTCAATTCTTTATAAGGCCTGGAATTAAATTTGGAAACCAGAGTTTACATTAAAATCTTAAAAAAATTAGTTTGCCACAGTTAAGAGCCCATGTGGTCTGGTTCATTAGGCACTGGAATAAGAGTTAAGAGACATAGGCTTAGAAACATTTTCTATCTTTTTCATTGCCATATCCCCATTGAGTGGAAAAGCGAGGAGGAACGTAGCAGGAGCATAATGATTATTTGTGAATGAATGAATAGTGCCAGTGAGCATGATTTATAATACCATATTCCAAAGCCAATAGCTGTAGTTTTAGTTTCCTCAACTACAAAATGAAATTTAAAATACCTACCCCCAAAAATAAAATAAAATAAAATAAAATACCTACCCCATCTACCCCACAAGTTTGTTAGCATGATCAAATGAGCTAATTGTGTGAAACACTAGTAGAGATATAAAATTATACATAAAGGCAAAGTTTAATAACATATATATATATATATATATATATATATATATATATATAAATGTTACAGAATTTTTCAACTCCTCTCCAAAGAATAAATATACCTAAATTGGAATTATCTTATGTCACTGTGTTGCTTCCATATATATTATCATAACTGTTTTTTATTTTGTCTAATTTTAAAGCATATTGAAACAGATCAAACCATTTATCAGAAAAATTAGAATATATATGAAAAATTCCATCAAATAATACATTGAAAAACTCATCATCATTACTGTAATAAATTAAAATTTTGTGAATTCTCAAATGTGGCAACAATTAGCAGAGTTCCAATTTTCCTAGGTATTGGAAATAGAAAATATTGATTCATCACTAACTCAAGTATTTAACAAGATGTTAGAAAGAGAATTTATAAATTATTTTAGGAAATACACTTCAGTATGCAGGAAGCACAAACATTAACAAACAACAGTCTTTCTGCATATACTTTTGGATCGAAACCAAACGTAAGATTTCTAGAATTGGAATATTTCACTTAAAATTCCCTTTCTGGGGCCCTAATTTTTAAAGAAAAATTTCCAACAAAAAAAACAGTATATTTACAGAACCAGAGCAAATGTTACATTGAATAAATAAATTATTGTTGGCAGTCTAGCTCTGCCAGATTTCAGCAGCTTCAAATACAAATGCCAGCTTCTCACATAGTGACTTACTTGTGGTTACCTTTCACTCTATACCTAACCATGCTCTCAGAGTCATGTCTGAACCTCTTGCTAGCAAACACCCTTGAAGATTGGTTTAGCAACAGGCAAAGAATTTCTCTAGACCACCCAGGTCCCAATCAAAGTAATATAGGCAGACGGGCATTTTCTTTAGGCTGGGAAAATAAACAGTCCATAAGATTAAGCTGGGCAGTGGGTATCAAGCAGCTGGGACACATGTGGAATTTGAGTGAGTCAGAAGGCAAGAGCAAAGAGTCCCTGAGGGAATGAAGCAGCTAGGCAAGGGCTGGGGACAAGATGTCTCTGTGGCACCAAATGTCCCCAGGCTTTGGTCATTTTATAACAGAGAGAAGGGGGAAATAAAAGAAGGGGTGAAGTAAGAGAGGTTTAGTGATTGTCAGGGCTTGAATAGGAGCAGAAATAGAACTCCTGGTTGTGGAAAGAGTAGTCATGATGGAAATATAAAGACATTTTTATTAAGTGTTGGAAACCAACAACTAAATTCTTAATAATTAGAATTTTTACTGATTTTTTTTGTTCTAACGATCAATGTGCATAGTTTTGATAAAAATAATTTTATCTTGCTTCAAAATGAGAACAATTTACCTCATGTGCCATTACGATGGTACACAGTATTAAAGTTCCACAGAAATCTTACAAGTCCAAGAATGGCTTTGCTTAGTCACTGCATAGGTTTTTTTTTTTTTTTTAAGATTTTATTTAGTCATTTGAGACACAGAGATACAGAGGGAGAGAGAGCACGAGAAGGGGGAGAGGCAGAGGGAGAGAGAGAAGCAGGCTCCCTGCCGAGCCAGGAGCCTGATGCGGGATTCGATCGCAGGACCCTGAGACCACGACCTGAGCCGAAGGCAGATGCCCAACCATCTGAGCCACCCAGGCGTGAAGAGAGCCAGAGGCTAGACTGAGCTGGACCCTGCATATTGGGGCTGGAGCCTGGGTTGTGGTTTAAATTTCAGGGGGATCATCAACACCACTTTTTGCTGCTGGAGAGACCACAGGTCCAACACCAGGAATACCACCCACAGGCAAATCCATGTGTTCACACAGAGAAGCTGTGGACCAAGAAGGGAAGAGTAATAAATAACCTACCATCAGAAACAGTAAGGGAGGAAGGTTGTGGTGCCCAACTGAAAATAAAGCTGGGTAGGCCTCTAAGGACTCGGTGAATGACCTGGAGGGAGGCTAGGGCAGGCAGCATGGGTAGCAGGACCCAGGAAGTTAGACTATTTAATGTCGGCTTTGTGGTCATTACATGGGTGGACTGATGAAATACATAGGCTCTGTAGGACTCTGGCTATTTTACTAGTTAAGACAATGTAGTCCATGAACAAAGAGCAGTTCTTGTATTATTTGAACTGAAGATGTCATTGTTAGGTACCGATATAGGAATTCTGGGGATCTTTACTGACTAGTTCCTCTATCAAGTTTGACTACATTTTATAGAATCAGAGTGTGTGATTTTACTGGCATAAGTTTGGAGAAGGAGATAAAAAAACTTGCCCATGTTGTCCCAAAAAAGGCAAAGGATCTGGAGAATTTACGGAAATCTGTTATTTTCCTTAACTCCCTGAAAGTAAGGTTTTAACAGGCTCTTAGACATTGATCAGAACCATCTAATGGTGGTTAGCGGTTCAGAGTCTTAGCTCACTGCCCCAGTTCACTCTGTCCATGCAGAGGAGTATGTGAGTACGTAAGCCTTTAAGGACTCACTTTGAGTTTCCCTACACGTGTGCATCAATGAAAGAACAGCTAGGCCTTTAATACCATGAAGGATCTGTTCCACACAGAATTCACGACTTAGGCACTGTTGGTGATCTCTGAAGAGCAGGTGTGTGGACCGGGATTTTTTTCCCTGTTCTGTGAAGTAGATCGTTATATACCACTTGATATTTTAATTAGTTCCTCAGAATATTATTCAGGGATTTTTCTGGTGTTTTATATAGAAATGCCAGATGTTGGGTATAAGCAACATGGAAGATTGTGGATGGCTATTGATGTGGAAAAAGTAGAATTCTTTTTTCAGGGAAAGGAATAAGCACTTTCTCAATAAAATGAGATAATCAAAAGCAGAACGACTTTAACGTCCTAATAGAATGACAATGATATCATGTAAGAGAAAGCGTTTATTTGGTCAGCATATAAAAGCCCAAGTATAAATAGGCTAACTGTAATCTTTTCATATCCATTTTAGACCTTTGTGGTGAGTATAAATGGTCACTAGATGAATTTTGGCCAACTAAAAAGAGTAGATTTGTTTCACTTAAAGTTTTTGTTAGCAGAATATGTCTGAAGCCAGGTAAATATATATTATTTTAAATAACTTCCAATATTGAACTCTGTAGGGGTATAGCTTTTCTTCCCTAAGTAAGTGCATATTGTATTGTATTCATTGGACTCTCTGTGACATGCACTTAAATCCTGTCACTTCCACTATATAAATCCATGTAACATTTTGTCTCCGTCAAAAGCTGAGTAATGGAAATGCCTTGTTGCCAGTGTACAAGGGCTTTCTAATCATGGACTGCCAGGTTACATGGAGTACTATTTACAGATCTTAAAATCCACAAGGAAATTCTGGTTTAAGAGTGACCGCAGTACGTAATACCTATCAGGTAGCATCTCTCTAGCTAGCCCATTCCATTTGATGAATGGGATCTGAAGGAGCCAGAGTAGTACAGCGGCTAGAACCTGGGCTTGGAGCCAAAGACCTCAGAGATTACTCAGGAATCCACATTCACCTGTATACCAGCTGTCTCAATTGGGATAGTTGCTTAACCCTCAGTCTCAGTTTCTTAACTATAATGGGGGTAATATGTTTCATGAATGATTGTTGGGAGCCTTAGGTAAAATAAGTTGTCTAGGACGTTCAGGCTATTCAATAAATATTATTTCCTTACACGTTTTCTATACTGTCTAGTATAAAAAATGCCATAAATTGATGTTCTTTTGTTTCAATCTAGCTGCAGGAAACAGAAGAGCATAAAGTCAAAAAACCATTTAGTGAGGCTGCTGGAAGTACCACACCTAAAGCAATGTTAATATTAGCTTTCCATTATCATTCAGATAAGTACATTGAGTTCAAACTACAGTAGAAATACATTCAAAGTAAAATATTCATTAAGAGGTAGAAAAAAATAACACAGGTATACCATCCCCTTAGAATTATTCTGTGACTTCAACTCAGTTGTTTAAAATGTCGTTTTAAAGGAGCAGAGACTCCTTTGTGAGCACACAGATGACCTTTGTTCCTTAATAGGTCCTGAGTCTGAAACCTTAAACATGGCCAGCACAGGAGAGAAAGACTTAAGGGAGAATCTTTTATTTGAGCTTTAGGTCCTACTTTTCTATTCCAACATTTTTAATGATCTTTCGTTTTCGAATTTTGTGGAAATGTTGCCTAGGGTATGAATTTTTGTATGTGTCAAAGCTAGTGAGTATGAAGTTCTATTAGTCATAGAAATATTTATGTCTCTCAATATAGATATTAATCATATGGTTACCTCTGTCAACTGACTAAGATAATGGCACAGCAGGGTTTTTGCTAAATATATTAAGCATTACTTGGGCTAAGAGAATGTCAGAGAGGCCTCAGGTACCAAGAAAGTAGTGGAGTCCAATATTCCAAATTTTCTCACTTTATATGTCAAACTACAGCAAATGAGGAGATGCAAGGCGGAGCAGTCTAGGATCACTTCCATGCTGCTCTTCTCCAAGAAACATGTCCAGTGGTCGGTTCATCTTTCTCAGAGTCCAGGAAAATAATTTGCATTTGAACGATCATACATGGAGAATGTCATTCCTTTGCCTTGAAAAATAATAGAAATACCAGATCAAAATTAGAAAACTCATTCCAGCCCACTCCCCATCTCCTTTTCTGTGTTCTCCAGGTAAGTGATGTTGGGGAAGAATAAAGAGTCTTTTAAGTCAGGCAAGTGTTCCCTTTTTTTTTTCCTTGGAAAGTGCAGTTACCCTTGTGTTCCACACATCCTTGTAAGAGCTCTAAGTGTGCTCTCATCTGATCATCATAACAAGCTTATATGAGTAGATCTTTTACCAACTCCATTTTACAGATGAAGAAATTGAAGCCCAGGACTCCATGATTTATTGAAGTCCACAGAGCCAATAAATGGTAGTGCTAGAGTTTAAACCCAGTTTCTTTGGTTTCAGGGCCATGCTTCTAACAACTAAGTAAATGATAGGATATCCTAATTAGCGATTTTGTTAAAAACAAACAAGCAAACAAAAACGTTAGTTCATACTCTAGCTCTCCAACAAATTAAGAAATTCATGGCTTTGTTCCTCAGGTACACCAGTTGTAAGGATGACTCAGGGCCAATCAACTCCTCTATAGGAAAGTTCAAGTCAACATATTTAACTTTGTGCATAATTTGATCCTTACATTTGGCAGAATACTGGCCTCCCAAAGATGGCCAACTCCTAATTCCTGGAAATTATAATTATGTTAGGCTACATAACAAAGGGGAATAAATGCTGTGAATGGAATTAAGTTTGCTAATCAGCTGGCGTTCCAGTATAGAGATTATCTTGGATTATCCAGGTGGGTCCAAGGCAATCACAAGGGTTCTTTAAAAGTGGAAAAGGGAGGCAGAAGAGAAGGTCAGGTTGATGTGATGTGAGAAGGACTTGCCCTCTACTGCTGGCTTTGAAGATGGAGGAAGGTGGCCACAAGCCAAGGAACGCAGGCAGCCTCTGGAAGATAGAAAAGGCAAAGAAACAAGATTTCTCCTGGAGCCAACAGAAGGAATAGCCCTGCCAACTCCTTAATTTTAGCTGACTGAGACCCATTTCAGACTTCTGACCTCCAGAACTGGAGGAAAGTAAATCTGTGCTGTTTTAAGCCACAGAGTTTATAATAATTTGTTACACTAGCAACTGAAAACTAACAAAATCTTAAAAACAAACAAACAAAAAACCCTGAGGTATTTTCATTAATGGGATTTGTCTAAAAGAATGTATCTAGTTGGCAAGAGAATTCTTTTAGAGGCCCACTTCAAATTCCCCTGTTAGTGTGTCTTGCTTTCACAGCTCTCTCCTGAACCTCAACAGAACTTTTTAATCAACAGGAAGTACATGTTTGGATTGCCTGTGATTTCATTTAACCTTAATTTAATCTTTTTTTTTTTTTTGAGCGAGAGGGGTGGAGGGAGGGGTAGAGGGAAATGGAGAGGGAGAGAATCTCAAGCAGACTCCCCACTGAGCATGGAGCCCATGCCGGGCTCCATCTCACGACCCTGAGATCATGACCTGAGCCGAAATCGAGAGTCAGATGCTTAACCGACTGAGCCAACCAGGTGCTCCAACGTTAATTTAATCTTAATCTTTTCCCCTTATTAATTAGCAATATACAAAGGGTCTCTCTTTATCAATGGACCTCCTCAAGCCAAGATTCATTCCTCTGAGAATAAGGATTAACTGGATATAATAATTAGGAAAAATTGGCTATGCTTGTTGATGATATTATTCTATAAGAAACTTTTTTTAAGTTTTTAAAATTATGTTATGTTAATCACCATACATTACACCATTAGTTTTTGATGTAGTGTTCCATGATTCATTGTTTGTGCATAACACCCAGTGCTCCATGCAGAATGTGCCCTCCTTAATACCCATCACCTCATATGCATCTTGTCCATCCTCATTCTGCAAAAAAGCTATGAATCAATGCATTATTGCTGAGCTATTTATACCAAAACAAGTTATAATCAAGTTATGGTCTTAAGACTGTACACACAACTAAAGTCTGAAAATTTTATTAAATTATGGATAATTACAAATATCCCAATGTTTCATGCCAGCCACAAAAACTTCCTAATAAATTATTTCATAGAATTATCTTCTTTAAATCACAACATTATAAAGGTACGTAGGAGAAGTCAGCAAAATAGCTGGCCTACCACCTGACGTTGAAAATAAAGTTTTACTGGAACACAGCCACATTCATTTGTTTACATATTCTCTAGAGCTGCCTTCATATTATAGCAGAGTTAAGTTACACTGTATAACCCGCTAAGCCTAAAATATTTACAGTATGGCCCTCTACAGAAAAAGTTTTCAGACCCTTGCTGTATGGACACAGCAACATCACAGATACTATCTTATTTTTAACCTTTAAAATTTTACTTACAATTTAGATTATGAACAAAGCTAATTCCTCCAACTTCCCATGCTTAAAACTCCCGTAAAAATTCACAAATATCAAAAATAATTAGTAAATGCAAGATATTGATCAATGGTTTGTCAATTTTCATGAGAAATCATCCTAACCATAGAATTAATATGCTGGATTAAAAAATGATCTTTGGCTAGTGGGATAGAAAAGCTTCTGCGATAGCAAAAAATGACCAGTAAGGAAGGATGGAGAGGTGGATTCCTTCCACGGCAAGAAAAACCCCATTGTCATCTGCATGTCTCTAGGAAAAACTGTTTTGAACACATATGCCAACTAGCAAAAGATGAGTATGAAGAAGAAACTCAAGAAAGGAAAGGCAGTATTGAAATAGTAGGATGCTGACACTGCTAATACAACTGAAAATATAAAAATATATTTTAAACATATGTAGTGAAATTATAACCCAGTGATGATAATCAGGTCCCATGGCTTTAAATTAGAAAGCTGAGAGATGGAAAAAGTAATAAGATGTTGAATCGTATTGCTATAATTTGAAGAGATGAGTAAAATAGATGTTATAAAAAATTACCAAAAATGAGTCAAAATATAGCAAAATCAGATAAAGAGGAAATAGCAGATAGACAATCATGTAAATAATTAAAAAAAATTTTTTTTCAAAGAATCATGGATAAAAATAGCTCCAGGTCCATCATAGGGCATTCTTTCAAATTTAAATATAATAAAAACTCTTCCAAAAGTTTAAAAACAATGTACCGCCCCTGCTTCATTAGCTTGAATCAGCATTATCCTGATACTAAAAGCTGACAATAGCACAAAAGAGAGAAAATTACAGAGCAATTTTTCTGTGTGATATAACAATTCTAGGTAGATAATTAACATATTTCTATAGCTCATTGAAAGAACTATTCATTCTAATAAAATAGAAGTTAGTCCAGGAGTTAAAGGATGGTATCATGGTATAAAAATTACTAGTATAATACATTGTCATCAGTAGGTCAGAAAAAAAAAAATGATACATGGTAAATTCAATAGATTTTTATGCCCTTTTGTGAGTAAATTTAATGCTGGTTCATTATTAAAAACAAACTGACAATCTCATAGGTAAAGTGGGAATGGAACGCTCTACACTTAGTATGATAAAAATTATCTTAAACTAATAGCCACATCCATACCTAAGGTGGTGTTAGACAACTGTTTCCCAGATCGTTGTCCTTCTGTATATCAATCTTACACATTGTTTCCTTAAACAAAGGAGGCTACATGATCAATAACTTTGGGAAAGTCAGCCTTTTCTTGGTTATATACAACTTATTGTATTTTAAGGACTTCAGGAGGTCCATCACTAAGTAAATCAGACTATCTTTTTTTTTTATTATGTTATGTTAATCATGCTAATCACCATACGTTACATCATTAGTTTTTGATGTAGTGTTCCATGATTCACTGTTTGCGTATAACACCCAGTGCTCCATTCAGTACGTGCCCTCCTTAATACCCATCACCAGGCTAACCCATCCCCCCACACCCTTCCCCTCTAGAACCCTCAGTTTATTTCTTGGAGTCCATAGTCTCTCCCGGTTTGTTTAAATCAGCATTTTTTCAAACTAATGGACCAGAACACCCATTTGCCTTAAGCACTTACTGGAATTCCATTAATTATATCCTGCAGAACATGCTTTGGGAAATACTGTACCAGATCAATACTCCTTGGTACATCATGAGGAACAAAATTCTACCGTATTTGAGTCTCTTTCTCTATGGCATTTGGTTCTGCAGTTTAGCTTACTATATCTAGTACATTTACTATTCAGGAGAGCTGTTGGCTCCACTACCTCTCTGTATATCCCCAACCTGCTCAACAGTTTCCATTTTCTGTTACCACCTTTGTTCAAGTCTCTATCATCCTTTACCCAAACTATTATAAATACCTTCTAATCTGCCTCCTTGCTTCCACTGCTGTTTGCCTACCTTCTATTCTCCACAGAGCCACTAGAGAAGCATTTTTTAAAATTGGGAATCAGAATATATCTGTTATGGGTTGAACTGTGTCCCCCCCCAAACTCAGTATGTTGAAATCCTAACTCCCAGTACTTCAGAATGACACTGTACTTGGAGGCAGGCCATTTAAAGTAACTAAGGTAAAATAAGATTATGGGGGTGGTTCTTAATCCCATAGGACTGGAGTCCTTATAAGAAGGGGAGATAGGTCACAGATAGGCACAGAGGGAAGGCCACATGAAAGCATTGGAAGAAGGTGGTCCATTACAAAACAAGAAAGGAGGGTCTCAGAAGAAACCAACCCTGCAGACAACTTGATTTGGACTTCCACCCTCCAGAACTGTGAAGAAATACATTTCTATTGCTTAAGGCATCCAGTCTGTGGTGCTTTGTTACGGCAGCCTTAGTAAACTAATATAATACCCCTGTCCTGTTTAAAACACTTCAATAACTAAATACTATCTAAACCTCTTCCCATGGCCTAGAAGCTACTGCATTATCTGACCCTCTTTTATCTTATTCCTCTTATCTCCTCCTACTCTTTACCTTGTTCATTCACCTCCAACAACACTGGCTTTCTTTCCTTCATTAAATATATTAAGATCCTTCCTGTATCAGATCATTTGCACTTTCTATTCCCTTAATCTAAAGAACCCTTCCCATTGATCTTCATGGGACAGATTTTTCTTATCATTTCAGAACTCAGCTTAAACATTACCTCCTCTGAGGGACCTTCCTGATCACCTTATCTAATGTCCTCCACACTCACATGGTAATAACTTTCCATTTCCTTTCCCTGACTAATTTTCTTCAAAGCACTCATCAGTTCTGAAGTGCTCTTGTTTATTTAGATTTTAAGCTCTACAGTAGCAGAGACATCTGTTTATCACTGTCTCTCTGGAGGCTGCAATGGTTACTGACTCATTGTAATCACAAATAATATTTGTTAAATGTAGTAATAAGTGCTCTTTAAAAAACTTTCAATCACTGCTAGTCAGAATATTAGTTGGTACTGTTTTTGTGAAAAGCAATTTCCCATTATGTTTCAAAAGCTTAATGGTTTTTAAATCTGTTTATACAGTAATATTATTTCTAGCAAATTAATGAGGTTCATCAGGACTGCCTGGCTCATGTCATGGCTGATATCCCACAGGGGTACACTTGTTTTGCCTTTTTGGTTGTCAAAATATACAATTACTTCTATATTCATTTGTAAATAGCCATCGCCCCCGAGAGTCCTTCGTTGTCTCAGCTAACTCAGCCTTTCCTCCAGGACCATATGGACGACCCACCAATCAAGCAAACGGAGAGGTGATACTTTGTTCAGCAGCTTCATAGCTGAGATTGATTCTGAAAGATAGAGTGTTCCATGCCATTCAGGTTTTTGAATATTTTGAATATCATTCTTTCTTCCTGTCCTTACTGAGTCCCTTTGACCTTATGTGTTCACTCATATTCTCCCTTTAATTTTATGTTTGCTATATTAACTCAATTCTTCTCCACCTCATATGTTTATGCCATGCACATCAATTTCACAATATGTATTTTTGCTGACTGTGTTAATAAACTGACTGTTAATTTATACAGTCTTACAGGATGATAAATTATGGTTACCCAATTCTTAAAGGTCATGCCCATTCTCAATTTACTTAATTATTTAGAAAAATATTGGTGTTCTACTTATCACTGGTCTTCGCTCTTATCGTGGGAGTATACCCGGAGACAATTTGTACCTGAGGGCATGGTGACACAAACACATTTGCTTTTTAAAGGCAAAATTTGGGAAACATGGTGGTATTGTCAGACAAAATTTTCAGCTAGGTTTCTTTTGGATGAATGCTTTGAAAAATACCACATCTCCATAAAATTCTGGAAAAAAATTCTCACTTCAAAATGCTGAATAATGTTTATAAACCAGAAGACAGAAAGTGTTATGTTCAACAGCCAAACCTCCTGGTGACCCATGGCTAGCTCTAGACCAGGGCAGCACATTTAACACAAGGAAGAAATGCCTCTTCGGATGCTGACTCTCCAGTGTGGAATGTTAATGAGGATCATCTACCAGATGTGTGGATTAAATGCTACACAGAATCATTAACGAAAGTATATAATGAAACTTTTTGAACTTCTTTTTTTCCCCAGAGAAAAAAGAGTGCTGAAGTTATCATAAATAAATATTTTGAAGTATATTCCAGTTACATTAGACATTAATAGCCTTGTTAAGTTCACAGTTTGACAGTAGGTACAGAGTAACTGGGGCCATGTGCCTACCTTGGGCCAATTGAATATATTTCAAATTGTACGTAGCCTCTGAAATTGTCCCTGAAATTCTCTGCTGGCCATCTCTCTCTCCCTGCATCTTCTGGCCCAACTCAGAGGAGCCAATAGAGTATTTGGAGCAACCACCATAAGGGTCCCTGAATCATCTGGTTGGCTAACTGCCAAGTAGTTAATTGCTATAAATGAGAAACAAACTTGATCGTGTTAATAAACAAACACACATTCTAAGATATAACACACAAACACATACAAATAAGTATACCCATAATATTTAAGAATATAGTCGTAATATCTATAATAAAATACAAAACTCTGCAAATGCCATAAGGTAAAGAAATGTCTTGTTGGACTTGAATGAGAAAACCCCTCTAGAGTGGATATAACTCAAGAGAGGCTTCTTTTCTAGGCAGCATCCTCTGACAGCTCAGACTTGGTTAGACACTCTCATTTGACCCTTGTAAAGCCCATGAAGCTTACTGGTCTGATCCCCATCTGTACAGTCAGCTCCTTGTGGCAGGGCTATACCTTCATTACTTTTGAATTCCTAGTACTCGCTTAATGCCAGAGACCTAGCAGGCTTTCAGTAAATGTGTCTGTAAGGAGTGACAGATGAAAAGGAGAAACACTTCGCGGTTTGAGAGGGCAGTAGAGGTGAAGTTTGTTGGATAATAGAATTTTGGTGGGTGGAGACTCTGATGAGAAAAATGTTCCAGGCAGAGCAAACAGCATTAGCAAAGGACATAGAAACAGGTTTTAGCAACTTTGTATGATATAAGCTAGGCTTGAGGTCTCTGTAGATAGAACGGTGAAGGGGTCTTTGGTATTTTATTTCATATAGAAATTCACACTCCCTCATGATTACTCGTGCAAGCCTTTGTCTATTGGTATTTGCCTCCATCTTAAATGTGAGTGTGGGCTGTTAGTATATGAATGTGAATTTAGACCATAAGCACAGGGAACAAGGGTAACATTCTAGAATATAAAACCACGTAAAATTATAGTTTAAAAATGGCAATGACATCTGTTCGTAGAAGACAAATTTGAAGAACATTTCAGTAACATTAACTTTCTGCTCTGATAACATAACGAAGACAAATGAAAAATAAAGTATTATAATGGTATTGTAGATATCAAAATAACTTAGCAGTAAGATTAGCATTTTGTTAATGGCATTTTTTTTTTTACTAATAAATCATCTGAAATCACTACTTGTACAAAGTATATTTAGTTATTATGAGTTAGTCACTATTCTGAGTTCTCGTTATGCACTGTGAATAAAATAAACATGGTCATTGCCCTATTTTGAGATTATTGTATGCTAGGATAGATATGTAAGGAAATAAACAAATGGGGTAAAATAATGGATTGTGAGGACTACTAGGAGAAAAAATAAGAGTATAGAGTATAAAATCATTGTAGAGACCTATTTGGATAGAATCAGTAGAAAGGTCTTTCTATCAAGGTGACATTTAAGCTAAGGCATGTGAGGCAGAGCCAGGGAGGTACTACGGGGAGGTGTGTTCTAAGCAGAGTGGCTCCCAGATGTTATTTGTCCTAGATATTGATCAGAGTATCTGCCCTTCCTTCTTTCCTTTTCCAAATATTTAGTGTGAGGATATATTAAGTAAATCCCTGTGCTTGGGGCTTAAAGAGATAAAAAGATGGGCCAGACCCATTTCTTTTCTTTTTTTTTTTTTTTTAAGATTTTATTTATTTATTCATGAGAGACAGAGAGAGAGAGAGAGAGAGAGAGGCAGAGGGAGAAGCAGGCTCCCAAGGAGCAGGAAGCCCAATGCGGGACTCGATCCCAGGACCCTGGGATCATGACCTGAGCCGAAGGCAGACGCTTAACCATCTGAGCCACCCAGGCGCCCCGTGCCAGACCCATTTCTTATCTCCAAGAAGTTTAGAGTCAGTGGAGGGATTGTAAGCTTGAAGTTATGACTGACAATTGTATGCTGGGGCCAGCTCCCACGGACTTGTCAGGGCTGCTTGTTAAATATTCAGGAATTTTGTGGGCTGCCCATTAAAGAGTTAGCTTGAAATCAGCCATGGCAAGAGTATTTACACTACAATAATTGTCAATCGCTACAAATCAGGATGCTTTCTCCCCCAGAACCTTGGTGGTTAAATAAATACTTACCTACAAGCACTCTACAGCTGACTTAGAAGAGGAACTGTGCCATTCTTTGGCTTTAGGTTCTATTGTATTCTATCAGCTGTTTGAATGGAGTGTGACTTTAACAGAGTAAAGGATTACATTATATCTCCACCTCAGTTATGATGATGGCTTTGATAGAAATGCTTTCAATAGAATGTAGGGTTGGAAACTTGAGATTGTAAACTTGATAAGATCACAGACAATGAGACCATTATTCTCCACTCTACCCTTAGCACCCACCATACCTGGGACCATCACTCACCAGTGTTTGCTCTCTCCATCACAAACTCCATCTGTCCAGTCCAGCTGTCTTTCTTACAAGTACTGTATAATATGTCCCATCTTTGGAGAATAATTCTCCCTTTACCTCACATGCCCATCCTTCAATAGTTCCATTTTTTTCTTTCCTCATTTTCATGAGCATGCTTTACTCTCTGTTCCAACGTCCCTACTTCATATTCTTTTTTGAATCAGCTACTGGCAGCCTTTTTTTTTTTTTTTAAGATTTTATTTATTTATTTGACAGAGGGAGACACAGTGAGAGAGGGAACATAAGAAGGGGGAGTGGGAGAGGGAGAAGTAGGCTTCCCGTGGAGCAGGGAGTCCGATGTGGGGCTCGATCCCAGGACCCTGAGATCATGACCTGAGCTGAAGGCAGACGCTTAATGACTGAGCCACCCAGGTGCCCCAACTACCGGCAGGTTTTGTCTTCATCATTCCATTAAACTGTTCCTGTAAAGGGCACCGAATGTCAGAGGTGATTTTCAGTCCTATCTTCCTCAGTCTTGCAATGGCATTTGACACAGATAGGGATTCAACCCTCTTCAAATACTTGCCTTAGGTAAGAGGCACATTCTCCCCATTCTCCTCCTACCTCACCAGCCACTCCTGAGTCTCCTTGGCTGTATATACTTGCTCCAAATCCCAAATTCTAAATTCCAGAGTTCCCTAGGGTTCAGTCTTTGAAAATGGTTCTTCTCTATTTACTTTCACTGGTATCTATGTATTGATGACTCTAAAATACTTATCTCCAGACTGACCTATTCAGAGTTCCCAGCCCTTAGCATGACAGGAAAAGCCCTTCTATAACCTGGCCTCTGCCGGGCTCTCCAGCATCATCGCCTGCTTTTCTCCTAACTCTCCATGTAGGACTTATTTTTTTCTTGAAGAAATAAAGCTGGGTCTTTCCTCAGGACCTTTCATTTGAAATTTGCTCTACTTCGAATACTCTAGCCCTACTTCTTCCATGACTAACTGCCATACTTCATTCAAGGTTTGCTCAAATGTCACCTCCCTGACCACCTCATCTAAAATGGTAGCACCATTACAGCAATTTAATTTCCTTCATACTACTTATTATAATATTATATATATCACTGACACAGTATCTGTGTCAATATATTTTTAAGACATCAGTCAACACGGTATTATCCAACATACCGTATACCATACAGCATAAAATAGAAATGTGGAACACTTGGTGTATAAGGTAACACAATGTAATGTAAGATCACTAGAATGTAAGGTCCTTCAGAACAGACAATTTCCTTCTGTAGTTCCATCACCTATAAACAGTGCCTGATACATAGTAAGAACTTAAAATATGCTTTTGGAATGACTGAAAAGGATTACCTAAAAAACAATGACCCTCTTCTACTCTTCTTATGTATTTTTTCACCCTTTCTCTGCCCCACCCCCAGCTTTTTCCATTGAGGACACAACGCTCACCTCTAGGCCTTAGAGCAATAATTTATGGGGACCAGTACTTGCATCCAGATCTTTTCATTATATTTTTACTTCAAATACATTTTTTTCAGTTATGGTGCCACCTCAAATTATAATCTTTTCTAGAGGAAGCCCATTCATTTATAATGTAGTTTCCCATTGTCAGTGTCTGGTCACAGGAAGATGCATTAAATATTTACTATGAGCTAGCCACTCTACTGGTACTTGAGATCCAAAGACAAAACACTGTTCTTACATCCAAGGAACTCTCCCTCTTACACAAGTGTATATGCACAAAAACATTGCAATAATTTCTGACAAAATTGTGTACAACCTGCACAGCAAAAACCTTATATTGTAACTTTTAAAATTCCATTTGCAGGATGAATTTCTATACATACACATGCAATCACACACACAAACATACTTCATAACAAGCTTGGGTGTAGGCATACTTGATATTCATTTTTCTATTCTTTGAGTAAACCTCAAGGCTGGATGTCACCACAGACACACCTGACCTCAGCAGAAAAAAATCTCTCATCTGCTTATTCGTCAAACTTGAGCTTCGAAATCAGATGCTAGCCTAGGAAATAGCAACCTCATTTGCAGGTGTCGCCCCATAGTGCTTGCCTTCAAAAGAGAGCCACTGGAAATGAAAAAGCAAAGGCCTTTTTGATTATCCAAGTTTTCCAATTTGGAAAAAAGTGTTAAGACTTGTCCTGCACTCTGGATATCGGCTAGTCCTTTCACTGACTTGCTTTATCTTTCCGTACACACATTTTTTCCCAAGATCATATTTGGCCTGCGACTGACCTCACAGGTAATTTATTTTGCAGGCAGTTCATGTTTCATCTATGTGGCATGACAAATAGCTTTCATATTATTTAGCTGACTAAGATGGAAGCTTGAAAAGGAAATTCTCTTGGACAGGCTATGTCATGAGCTGCCAGTGCATTTAATGTGTCAGAGAGCGAAGAGCATACACGGCGTGAGTTATACCACTGGCAACCTTGACTTTTTAAAGGCTACTAAAGTCTTTCATCCTCTGATGCTGCCAACTATGTCTCTCTTTTCTTTTGCTGCTAACTCTATCTTAGTAAGTACGGTGTTGTCCTTAAAAAGTTCAAGATCTAAGTGTTGATTAAATAATCTCAAGCATGCAGTGTTGCTTTGTAAGAATTTACTTCAAAAGAATTATGAACTTGAAATCATCTTCATCCAAAAAGCACTAAAGGTTTTATTATAAAATTTAATATCTAGCCTCTATAGTCTATGTTATAGCGGATTTTTTGGTTAACATTCTGAATATGAGAACTACACCAAGGATTGAAGGCTTAAAATACTCTCTTCATTTAAAAATGCAAAAATACGGGGCGCCTGGGTGGCTCAGTCAGTTGAGCATCTGCCTTCAGCTTAGGTCATGATCCTGGGGTCCTGGGATCAAGCTCCATGTGGGGTTCCCTGCTCACCTGGGAGCCTGCTTCGTCCTATCCCTCTGCCCCTCCCCCCCAGCTTGTGCTCTCTCTAATAACTGAATAAAATTTTTTTTATGAATAAAATATTTTAAAAAATGCAAGAATAATACTAAAATAGTAATGATGATAATATATTTATACGTGTATCAGGTACTCTTTTGCAATGTAAATTGTCTAAAAACTTTAAGAAATCCTTTGATCAGAGATGTATTAGATAATATAAAATTTAACGTAAGTAACCAATATTCCTTAAGTTACACCAGTCTGTAAATTAAAAAAAAGAATCATAATTAGTTTTCTGTGGAATTTTGTGAAGTTCTCTTTGGAAACAAAGAACACTCTCACATTCACCCCCAATGGTTTGGGGGATCTACAAGTGTATCTTATGGATGTGTTATATAGTGGTGTTCTTGGCCTCTGCTTAGCACCCCCATTTCTTTGCCCACTGATTGCTGCTCACTGTCGTGAAATTTCCTGTCACTGCTGATACTGGAGCAATGCGTGTCATCAAAATTCATATCTGCAAGGAAAGAGAGAACCCCAGTCACTAATTGCAAGAGAGAACTGATGACATTAAGGCCATTCACAGTACAAGCTCTCAAAGTCCCATAGAGATTTTACTCAAACGCCACCAATTTTTATCTGCCCTTTTTTTGCAGCACAGTGTGAGCACCAAAACTGGATCATCCCCAGAACCAACTACTTCCTTCAATCTCTCCAACCTCACACTGAAACAAACTTGTGCCCTTAAAATTTATAAAGGGGAAGACCATCCCAATATTGTTAGATATCATAGTTTTCTAAGAAAACAATAAATCAACCTATTGATTTTTTTTAAGATTTTATTTATTTATTTTAGAGAGAGAGATCGGGGGAGGTGCAGAGGAAGAGGGAGAGAAAAAATCTCAAGTAGACTCTATGCTCAGCACAGAGCCCCACAAGGGCCGGATCTCACCACCCTGACATCATGACCTGAGTGGAAATCAAGAGATGGTCACTTAACCGACTAAGCCACCCAAGCACCTCTCAATCTACTGATTTTTAAGTCTTGATGGCCAATTTAAACTTAGTGAATAATATTTTTACTGTAATATAGAAAAATACCTGGGATATTGTGATTTACAATAAGAAATATATATTTTGGTCCTCATCCATGGTTCCTGGCAGACAGCTCCTTAAAATTTCCCAGGTGATAAAAGGCACAGAGGCATCTTTTGTTATTGTATTTAATCTTTGTTCCCACTTCCTGAAATAGCACCAGAGTGATAGAAGTGAAATGGGTGTCTCTTGTTACTCACAATAAGCCTCTTTCAACCACACCTGAGTTTATATTAATGAGGCGATTTTTGGAAAGCTGCTAGATAACCACAGGTTGGGAACTGTTGCCAGGGGAACCAACTGTGTAATTAGAGGGTTAGGACTTTCAACTCCAACTTTCTGACCTCTGAGGAGGGGAGAGGGGCTGGGAGTTGAATGTATCACCAATGGCCAATGATTTAATCAAGCATGCCTAAATAAAGGAGTTTAGAGAGCTTCTGGGTTGGTGAATATGGGGTCCCAGGAAGGTGGCCCCCAGAGAGGAAGCATGGAAGCTCTGGGCCCCTTCCCACCTACCATGCCCTACGCATCTCTTCCATCTGGCTATTTCTGTGTTTTATCTTTATATAATCAATCAGTAATCTAGGAGGTAAACTGTTTTCCTGAATTCTGTGAGCTGCTCTAGCAAATTAATGGAACCCAAGGAGGGGATAGTGGGAATCTCTGATCTATAGCCAGTGGGTCTTAACAACCTGGACTTGCCGTTGGCATCTGAAGTGAAGGAGGAAGGAGTCTTGTGAGGCTGGGTTCTTAACTTGTGGGATGTGAGGTAACTCTGGGTAGAGAGGGTCAGATCTGAATTGAATAGTAAGATTTAGCTGCTGTCACAGAATTATTTGGTATGGGATAAAGAAGAAAAAACCCACAAAGTTGGTGACCAGAATTCTGTGAGTGGAGTCTTGTAATAGAGAAAAATAATATCTTAATTACTGTGCATTCCAGGTGGAAAGGAGAGATAAGATGTCTATAGAGAAGACTACTTTTAAACTATTTCAGTTCCAAAATATTATTTTATAATTGCAGGAAAATCTAGAGGAAGGTTACAATAAAAACACATAAAATTCACAACACTACTTAACTGGTCTATGGGCTAAATATTTCCCCTCTGTTTTCAGTAAATATTCTTGAATACTATTGTGTGGTCAGCTCTTAACTGGATAGCTGGTATGCACATCTTTAGTAGAGACAGGCTTCCAGAAAAAGTCCTATGTGGGATAGAATTTCCTCTATCCCCCCTTTTACCCTAAAGTAAAGCAAGAACTTCTGTCAAGTACAGAAAATAAGGAGGATTCAGAAAAATGTCAGTACTTCCTCTGTGGTGTGGCATACATAATATGGCGTGTGTGTTAGAAGACTGTAGATAGCATACGGACTTCGGGGAACTGAGGAAGCTGGAAGGGATAATGGTGAAGACAAGGGGTAACTTGACGGTCCATAGATACCCTATGATATCTTTTGGCCTCACCAAGCCACCTCAAAGAGATGTATCAAAGAAAACAAGTTCATTTGCTATGCAGATATCACCTAGAAACCAATCCAGAATTTGATGCTAAAAACAAACAAACAAGCAAGCAAAAAAACTTCCTGCCAATAGAGTCCCCTTTTAAGCTAACTTTTGAGCTTAAGTGGGGAGGGGTAGGCAGAACAATAGTGCAGTGTCACTGTTCAAATCATTATATTCTAGAAGCTATTAATAAGATTTCTCCTTTTGGTTTATTATGACTGGCATGTCTGCCCAAAGGAAAGTAAGGAAGCTATCCCAGAGCTAACCCTTTGGAGTCTTGAGCTAATATAAGAGTAATACAAAGAAAAAAAATGAAACTTTTGGATTATGACATAAAGCAGAAAAAAAGATTTTATAAGCAAATTAAAGTTTTGAAGTGAGCAACCCCAATTATGGCTAATCACAAGGAATATTTTATTTTTCTTGATGTGAGACTAGCTTTCTGGCAAGAAAACTCAGTAACACAGGGCTTCATCAGATTCCACTCTGGAGTAGAGAAGCCAAGTAGTTTTCCTAAAATACTGAAGTCCTTGAGGGACTCAACAGCACAGTTTCCATTCTATGGAGTTTAGATTTGAATAGGAGGCACCAGTTTAATGCACTTTTTCATTTACATTGGTTAATGATGAATCAGAATCATTGGTCATTAGGTTGTTTTTGTTTTTGTTTTTTTTTTAGGCTCTCTGTACATAGAAAATTGTCATTGAATTTTGTTCCGATTGAACTTTTTTCCTTCAAGGTTTGAAAGAATTCCGTGTGATCCCATCAAATTATAATTGGTAGCACAAAAACCTCCCCTAGGAATGGGAGATGAAGTGATGACCCCAAATAGAGTTGAGCTGTGAAAAGCTTTGTACAAAACTCTGAAAGAGGAATATAACCTTATTAATTGCACCATATCTTTCAAATATTTCAGGCTTTCATGTATTCAACCAAGGTGAGCTCTGCCAAATTTTACATTTAGTAGGAAAGTTTTAAATCTCCAAAGGCCCTTTAACTGGAAAATTTGTGTGGCATTTCGGTAGTGGATTTCAGTTTGCTGTGAAATACCATGTAAACTGATCTTCTGAATCCCGGGTTTTCCTAATACACCCAAGCATGTGATTTGAACATTTGCAAATTAGTCAACGAAAGTGATTAACAGACATAGAATGGTAAATGCCATCCTACACAAAGGATGACTTGTGAGTTAAAGTGATTTAAAGTTCATGAAGTTTGCCTACCAAACCAGATGTTTGGAAATTACTTGTGGAGATCAATTTACTACTCTGGATATAATTCATTTAAAGACCATTAGACACATAATTATAATAATAGCATTTATTTTCTTAAAATCAATCCATTTGCCTTTAAACCAGAGGTGGGCAAACTATACCTATGGGCCAAATCTGGTGTACCTACCATTTTTGTAAAACAAGTTTAATTGGCACAAAGCCACACATTGTTTGTTTGTTTGTTTGTTTTGTTATCTATGGTACTTCTGTGTTACAACAAAGTTGAGTAGTTCTGGTGGAAACTGTATGGTCTAAAAAACCTAAAATATTTACTATCTTGCCCTTTCTAGAAAAAGTTTGTTGATCTCGGTTTTTGTCTCTGTTTTGTGACATAAACAGATTTAGAATTTTTCACAATGAGAGTTACCTACCATTTATTTTTTTTATTTTTTTTATTTTTTAAAGATTTATTTTATTTATTTGACAGAGAGAGAGACAGCGAGAGCAGGAACACAAGCAGGGGGAGTGGGAGAGGGAGAAGCAGGCTTCCCGTGGAGCAGGGAGCCCGATGCGGGGCTCGATCCCAGGACTCTGGGATCATGACCTGAGCCGAAGGCAGACGCTTAACGACTGAGCCACCCAGGCGCCCCGAGTTACCTACCATTTATTATCTGCCAGGCTCTGTGCAAACACTTCCTAGATTTCTTTTATCTCACTACAGTTCTATGAAATATTGTTATTTCCATTGAACATAGGAGAAATGAGAAGCTTTAGAAGTTTAGGCGCTTTGCCCATGTAAACACTGGAGCTAAGATTCAGCCTCAAGTCTGACTCAAAACCCATGGTGCTCCTCTTTAATCCATCTCTTCTCTGATAAGTCCATGGTCTTCTTCTGGGCAGTGTGCATGATTTGACCCCATGAGAAGTAGTGCCAGTGGTAAAGCCTCTTAACCACCTGGATATGAAGTCAAGTTGCATAAAGTGCTCAGATATGGCTGAGATATATGCCAACACACGAAGGCCTAGGCTATTTTTCTGGTGATAACACATTTCATTTAACTGCAGCCTTTGGCCGGTTTGACCCCCTATCTACATGTTCTGAAAAAAATACATTTTTACCTAAAGCAGAAAAAAAACCCAAAACCAAAACCATAGAATTTTAAAGGAAAAATAACCTTGGACGACATTAAGTCCAACTCCCTAATTTTGTGAGTGAGTAAATGGAGGACACATCCTAAGGTAGGATGGAAGGTAGGATGTCCCTGACTCTACCTTCACTCACATAGAATATAGTACATAGATATCCGCCAGAAAGAATCAGGTTATCCTGAGATCTATTAGTTATTCCAGGAACCTTTTCAGGGTTTTGAAGATTGAGAAAGTATTTCTGGCTTACCAAGGATAAAACAACATTGTCAGTATTATTAGTAATAATATCATTTCAGGTTATATAATGATTTTAACTTTTCAAAGTAATTTTACTACTGACAATGTTATCATCTTCGTAGTTATGACGAAGGGAAATTAAGCTGTGGAATTTTGACATAACTCATCATTAACGTCCTTTTCTCCAGGCATGAAATTGACTTCAATACAAAGCAAAAATAAAGTAAAATAAAATAAAAATCAATTCCTAGTAATTTTTTACTTCTTAGTGAAAAACCTAGTAAAAACAAGGCTTGTTTATGGAAACTCTTTATTTTCTTCATCTTTTCATCTTTCTTCACCCTTCCTTCCAACCCCAAGCCTTGCTGTTTCTCCCTGTTCCTGGTCCCCTTTGTGTCTCCACCCAAGAGGGAAATGTTTTTGAGCACGAAAATGGGGAGACTGAGATCAAGGGATTTCTGGAATTGTTGAGTTTCCATGCTTGAGGATTCTGTGCAGCAGTGGCAAAAGTTCAAATACTAAATGATACATTTAAAAGTACATTGACAGAAATCAAGGGCATATTTTCACTAAATGAAAAGCACATGGGCGCCTGGGTGGCTCAGTTGGTTAAGCGACTGCCTTCGGCTCAGGTCATGATCCTGGAGTCCCTGGATGGAGTCCCGCATCGGGCTCCCTGCTCGGCGGGGAGTCTGCTTCTCCCTCTGACCCTCCCCCCTCTCATGTGCTCTCTCTCATTCTCTCTCTCTCAAATAAATAAATAAATCTTTAAAAAAAAAAAAAAAGAAAAGCACAGATCTCTTAAGTACATATTTGTCCACTTGATTCCATTCCTTAGACCAAATTCACATTGTTTTTTCAGAGTCTAAATGTGCACAGAGCTTCTAGCCAGACTGTGACACCCCACTTCCATGTTCCTTCCACAAATTAAGCCATTAAGGACATTTTCATGCTCATATTCATCATTTACGTCTCCTCGTGGTATTGCGTTTGATAGTGGAAAATATTATCAGCATATTATTCTGGTTACTTTGGCAAAATGAATTCTCCTTAATAGTATTCTATTACACACCCCATGTGAGACCAAGAGACTTGCAAACTTTTTTCCCCTGTTCTCCCTGAGTCATCTTGTCTGGCATTTCACAGTACATTCCAGAAGGCAAGACAGGGAGAGTAACCACAACAGTAGCAGAGGCAATTCTTTGGGAGGAAACGCCTTTGTTTGAGGGACGGGAAGAGAAAGACAGAAGAAAAAAAAGAGAGGGAGGTGGAGAGAGGGAGAATCAGCACTGTCAGGGATTAAGGAAATAAGGAATATAGGTTATTCACTATTCATCTCCTTGAAGGGTTGTTCTGACCACTCAAAGAGTGAAATACCGGAAAAAAGTTAGAGATTCAAGGGAGAGAAATCATAAATAAAAACTGAAGGCTTGACCTTGATCTTGGTCTGCCTTCTACCCCATTATACTGGGGTTCTCCTTTGGAGCAGGCGAAGAAGATTTAAAACGCTTACCAAATTCGTCTAATGGGCGTGTGTGTGTGTGTGTGTGCATGTGTGCATGGGCATGAGCTGCCAAGTTTAAGCTTTAATCTTTGATGTTGTCATAATATTCAGTCTAAGGATTTTCCTACTGTTTTAAAAGGCATTATACACAAATGGCATTTTCCTTTCCAAAACAATCTCCAAGTAAGGATGGTAGCCTCAACTTTTCTATTAAACTGGGAGCTATTAAGCCAGTGTTTAAAGGAAAATCAAGAATGACTGTTTTTCTCACCTATCATGTCACGTGAAGCTACCATTACTTAATAGCAGAAAGTCTAACAAAAGGCCCATCATATCAGAAACAAAGGTACACAGTCTGCAAAATATTTAAGTTAATTATTGGATTATTTTAATGGGAGATGGGGGTATAGTGGCAGGGGCAGGAGAGGTAAAGGGATAAGAAGCCTGGAGCAGATACATATTCTCAAGCTGTTCCATGTTCCCCAAAAGATGTCCAAGAATTGCACATACTGGCCAAAAAGTTTTGAAACTATTATTCTGACATCTTTCTGACCTTATATTTCTACATTTTGAGTCTCACAAAGACAGCATAGTTAGAATTTCACCTACTTTATATTAGATACACTTTGTAGAAAAATAACATTACCTGGTAGCAAAGCATTCAAAAACCTGGAACCAGCTCCAGGGCAGTTGCTTACATAGTTGCATTGCCTTGAACACTGTAGATTTGGGTCAGGGAAGAGGAGGTAACTTTAGCCACTGACTTCATAGCTTCCCACGGTGGAGCATTTTGTGACTGAGGCTATGCTGCCCCCAGCCCAGCCATAGTCAAAGGGGTTAGTTATCCTCTAATAATTTTCCAGACATACGGAGTCTGAGGGCAATAGGACCCAGTGGCAACTGAATGCACTCACGTGGATGGGGAAGGGGGGCCAGAAATGCAGACAATGCTCCCGCACTTTATAGAGTTTATTTATTTGCTTATGCTGCAGAGTGTGGGGCTAAAGAAAGGCTGGCTAATGATATTTCAACAGGATTTGTGTCCTGCTTTGTCATCCAATGAATAGAGAGTTTTCAAAGCATTTGAATTGAATTTTTAAGGAGAACACTCAGATGACATAGAATTAAGGAGAGGCTGAAATGTATGGTCTGCAAATGACCATTAGGTTGATTTAATTCTCCCACCCAACCTTCAAAGGGGAAAAGGGGGAGAGGAGAATGAGCATGTTGTAGTCTCAGGGAGCCATTTCTTTTTTTTTTTTTTAATTTTTTTATTCTTATGTTAATCCGCATACATTACAGCATTAGTTTTAGATGAAGTGTTCCATGATTCATTGTTTGTGCATAACACCCAGTGCTCCATGCAGAACGTGCCCTCCTCAATACCCATCACCAGGCTAACCCATCCCCTACCCCCCTCCCCTCTAGAACCCTCAGTTTGTTTCTCAGAGTCCATCGTCTCTCATGGTTCATCTCCCCCTCTGATTCCCCCCCTTCATTCTTCCCCTCCTGCTATCTTCTTCCTTTTTTTTTCCTTAACATATATTGCATTATTTGTTTCAGAGGTACAGATCTGAGATTCAACAGTCTTGCACAATTCACAGCGCTTACCAGAGCACATACCCTCCCCAGTGTCTATCACCCAGCCACCCCATCCCTCCCACCCCACCCCCCACTCCAGCAACCCTCAGTTTGTTTCCTGCGATTAAGAATTCCTCATATCAGTGAGGTCATATGATACATGTCTTTCTCTGTTTCTGAGTAAAGTTCTTTTTCTTTCTATGGCAGAGCAGAGCTAAGGGTTTTTAATGAAAAAGTTGTAAGTAATTCAGCAAGAAGGAGGGATAGCCGCAGCAGATAAATAATCAAATGCTCAACTTTGATAGAGCTTATAAGTTACTTATAGCCAAAAGAAAGTGAGGTAACAACCCCCCCCAAAATAAAACCTCAGTGGCTTAAAATAATAAGCATTGGGGTGCCTGGGTGGCTCATTCGGTTAAGCGTCTGCCTTTGGCTCAGGTCATGATTCTGGGATCCTGGGATAGAGTCCCACATTGGGCTCCCTGCTCAGCAAGGAGCCTGTTTCTCTCTCTCCCTCTGCCTGCCACTCCCCCTGCTTGTGTTCTCTCTCTCTGTCAAGTACATAAATAAAATCTTTAAAAAAAAATAATAAGCATTTAGTTAGCTTATGGATCTGTACATCTTTTAGCAGGCTAGCCCGTGTATATTCTTATGGTGGTGGCAGAGGCATGAGAGGGCAAAAGTGGTATCAAATATACACTTTTTTTTTTAAGATTTTTATTTGTTTGTTTAACACAGAGAGAGAGAGCACAAGTAGGCAGAGCAGCAGAGAGAGGGAGAGGGAGAAGCAGGCTCTCCGCCGAGCAGGGAGCCTGATGTGGGGCTCGATCCCAGGACCCTGGGACCACGACCTGAGCTGAAGGCAGCCGCTTAACAACTGAGCCACCCAGGCGCCCCTCAAATATGCACTTTTTAATCCTCTTCTAGTATTAAGTTTGCTAACATCCCATTAGCCAAAAGCGGTTGCAATGCCAAGCCATAGCAAAGGTTATAGATAAAAAGTGGGTGAAAATTGGATCCCCCAAGGCAATAGCCATTCTGGGCAGACTCCTGGAGGCAGCTCATGGGCCCTCAGTTTGCCAGAGGGGTAGGATGCTGGCATGAGACCGCGGTGACAGGTAAAGGCTTTGAAAAGGAAAGAAATGCTTTCAGTTGAATAAGAAGAACTCTTGACCAAGTAGGAGCAAGCCTTGAAGATCTGTGTGAAATCACCCCATATTAGGATTGGCAGGGCGCCAGCACCTCAGCTGATGTTGAGAGAGAGGAGGAAACATTTCCTCATCAGAAAAATGGGAATGATCATGATAGTTGCACTCACCTCATAGAGCAGTTGGGAGGGTTAAAGGCATTTGTCCTTAAAGAAGATGGAGGAAAGCCTTGCCACTCAGTAAATGTGCAGAACAGGTTAACTTTTACTATTACTAGTCTTCAACCAAGTGGAATCTAGCGTCTGTCCTGGTCAGTCTATGGAAATGTTTCTGTCAAATGCCCCAGTGTTCTTGAGGTTGTCGACTGCAGTAATATCTTTCCAGGATCCATCTTGCTTGGCTTCTGTGTCATGCTTTGCCCAGCTCCCGGATTCACTGTGTGAAACTATTAGCCTCTCAGTCATTCGTTTTTCTCTGCATACTCATTAGTGGTGGCTTCTTTGGGAGATATAGATCAATGTATCCAACTGCCTATAAATCTCTACAGATACCTCCAACCCAGCATGTCCAGAACCGAGCCCACTGTGTTCAGTTTCCAGAACTCCTCTTCCTCTTTCTACCTGCCCCTTCTTGATGAACGGTCTAGCTAGGTCTGCAGGACCCCAAGTTTGTGTCCTCTCTTTCATACTCCTCATTTACTCTTATACTAAATCCTTTGTGATCAGGTCTCAATCAACATCTTTTACCCAATTCCAGATGTCACTTATTTAGCTAAGATCCTAATAATTTCTCACTTGTATTCCTGTAATAACTTCCTCATGGGCCTCCTTTCTTACTCCACTATCCACTCAGAATCTATTCTCTACGCTGACGGGAACATCATCTTTCAAAAATGTGAGTTGATAAATATGACTGTCTTGCTACAAATGCTTCAGCATAAAACCCAAAATCTTTTATTCAGTCATAAGATACTACTTCAGGATCTACCTACTCCTCTAGCCTGATACCCACCACTCCCTATAATCCGGCCAGAAGGAAAGGATTAATGAAGAGTTGGTTACACTTGGAAATGCAGGGGAAAGAAGCAAGTTAAAGTAATTAATGTGTCTGCACTGTGGGACATAAAAACCTAGATGATTTGGCTGATTTTTATTCGTTCATACATTTTATCAACAAATATTTTCTATGAGCCCCCTGATAAGGCATGTAAGGGATCTATCAGTGAAGCAGTTAATTGAGGTGCCAGGAATATATTGTGAAACGAAACAGACTAATTCCTGCTCTCATAGGGAAGGAATGACAGTAAATATGTAAACCTATAGCATGTAGGATAGCGACACATGCCACAGCAAAAAAAAAAAAAAAAAGAAGAAGAAGAAGAAAAAAATAAGATAAAGGAGATAGGGAGTGCTGGGAGAAGTGATTGGGAGTTGTTATTTTATGCAGTGGGGTGGCCAGGAATAGCTTCCCTGAAAAGGTGACATTTCAGCACAGATCTGAAGAAAGTGAGAGAAATAGTAAGCCATGCAGATATATGTGGAGAATATATTCAGGTGCAGAGAACAGCAAGTGCAAAGGCCCTGAAGCAGTATTAGGCAAAGGATGTTTGAAGAATAGAAATTAGGCCTTTGTAGCTATAGCAGAAAGAGCGAGAGGAAAATAGTAAGAGGTAGGAGTAGGGGTCATATCAGTGTCTGGAGCCAGACATGAAATCAAAGTCATTCTAAGGATTTTAGCTTATGAGGGCAATGGGGGAGGTCTTGCTGGGATTTGAACAGAGGAGTGACATGATCTCTCTGGACTTGTCCCTTCATCTCCTTTTCTTCCTGGCACACTAATTACTTGAAGTTCCTCATTCTTACTCTTCCTCTGAATCTTTCTGTGCATGGCTACCTCTGCCTGGAGCCTCCTTTGCCCTCATACCTTCCTCTCCATCAATCTCCTAGTAGATCTGCAGGTTTCATCACAGATATTACTTCTCCATGAAGGTTGGAGTAGGTGCCCTTTCCAAGCTCCCCCATGACATTTTCTCGGTCAAGATACTTCTGGAGACAAATAACAGAAAACCTAACTATCAGCGGAGTAGACCATAAGAACAGTAAATGCTTGTCTGTGAGATGCTTGGAGGTAGACGATAGTTCAACAACTTAGGTGCATTCACAAAGACCCAGGTTCTGTCCATTCTTCAGCTTCACCACAATCAGCATATTGGCTTTCATCTTCCATCTTGTCCCTGCTGCTTGTAAGATGGCCCCATCTTATCCTCACAGGCATCAGAAGCCAAAGCAGGGACAAAGATACGGGATTCAAAGAGCTTTCTCTTTTCAGTGTCCTTGCCTTTCGTCAAGGGAGATCATCTTTCCTAGAAAGCCCATTAGAAGTTCCTTTGTCTAATTAGCTGGGACTGGACCATATTTATTATAGCTATTATTTAACTGTATCTCCCAACCATAGCATCATAACACTCAGCCCAGATTGTGACACATATTTTGCTCAATAAATATTTGTTGACTAAAATAAATGTTTAGTGGCTTTTATTCTCTTTGTTTATAGAATGTGAAGTTGAGGGGCAGGAATTTTATGAAAGTAATGCATTTTCCAGATAAGAACTGCTGACTAGACAATCAGAGAAAGACATGTATCATATGATCTCACTGACATGAGGAATTCTTAATCTCAGGAAACAAACTGAGGGTTGCTGGAGTGGTGGGGGTGGGAGGTATGGGGTGGCTGGGTGATAGACATTGGGGAGGCTATGTGCTATGGTGAGCACGGTGAATTGTGTAAGACTGATGAATCACAGACCTGTACCTCTGAAACAAATAATACATTATATGTTTAAAAAAAAAAAAGAAGATAATAGGAAGGGAAAAATGAAGGGGGGGAAATCAGTGGGGGAGACGAACCATGAGAGACTATGGACTCTGAGAAACAAACTGAGGGTTCTAGAGGGGAGGGGGGTGGGGGGATGGGTTAGCCTGGTGATGGGTATTAAAGAGGGCACGTACTGAATGGAGCACGGGGTGTTATATGCAAACAATGAATCATGGAACACTACAACAAAAACTAATCATGTGATGTATGTGATTATCATAACATAATAAAATAAAATTAAAAAAGAAAAAAAAAACTGCTGACTAGAAATGAGTGAAAGAATTGTTAAATCATGTCGTGGCCTCACCTATGTTTGAGAATAGCAAAATAATAAAGTTCTAATTTGTATGTTAGAGTTTCCAAATAAAAATTCACAAATTCCCAAAGGGTTGAAATGAAGTTCACATTATCTAAACCATGAAATTTAAACATGCTTTGAAGATTTTCTCCACCCTGGTTTCTGTTCCTTGATAATGATCTTCAAAAAATCTTTCTCAGGGCACCTGGGTGGCTCAGTTGTTAAGTGTCTGCCTTCAGCTCAGGTCATGATCCTGGGGTCCTGGGATCGAGCCCCATGTCAGTCTCCCTGCTGAGTGGGAAGCCTGCTTTTCTGTCTCCCATTCCCCCTGCTTGCATTCCCTCTCTCGCTGTCTCTCTCTCTGTTAAATAAATAAATAAAATCTTTTAAAAAAAAGTCTTTCTGAATTCTACTGAACTATATCTGAACCTCACTGGTCAACTGTAAACCATAATCCCTGAGATATGGGTCAAGCACAAACACAAAATAACACCCAGAAGGAGAACCCTGGAGAGCCAGTTGTTGATGGTGCAGTGGGGAATTTCTATATTGGTACAAGAATGAAAGATGTTTGATAGCTCAACAAAAGAAGTGGAATAGGGTCAGTGGTTTGGCTCAATGGAAGCATGTTTTCCCAAGTATTCTTCTCATTAAGCTGGTGTCCAGTCATGCTCAGTCCCCTCGATGTCTCCTTTCTATCCATGAGTAGACCGGCAGGTGTCCTTTGGAAAGGCATAGGGGCTACAACTCCCTAGAGGCAGTCTCCAGGCTCTGCCTTCCATTTTCCACTCCAAACCCACTTGTTCTGTCCTAGTGTCCCCAGTTCCTGTCCTGTTCTGTTTTCCTTCATCCCTTCATGCCTCAGCAGAAATGGCCACTCAGCCTGATCCAGGCTTTAGCTCTAGATCCCCCACAGTTCCATGCTCTGGACTCTTGGCCAGAGCAGCTCCATTCTGAGACCAACCCAGGCTTTAAGAAATGAAATCCAGGTATAATACTCATTTGTCATTTTAAAGTTTTAGAACCAGCCTCTTTATCTTTTAGAAGGACACTTTGGGTCCTGCAGAAAGGACCACAAATGGCCCCAGGCCAAGAAAGAGAGAGACAGAGACAGAATTAATGCTGGGCTGGGTTGGATAGCTAAGTTGGTCATGTACTGCCCAATAATGATGCACAGAAAGAAGCAAACCTGCTCAAATGCCAGAATTTTAAGAATACGTGTAGTAGCAAAACAGAAAGAATTGCAACTAGAACTACCAAAACAAAGTGATGAAGAATCTTAGACTTATGACCATTGCATAATTATGAACAAACACAGAAATGTATATACTTAGTTTCTTAACTCTGTTACAAGAAAGTACTTCTAATGTAGATATGAACCAGATGGAGACAGATAAACATCAACAGACCACATAGAATCAAGTTCTGGACAGATAGGGCATGAAAACATGTTTCCCTTTCCAATACGAAGAATTTCACCAAATTTTCTAGTTGTAAAAATTTGGATTTAGGACTGGGATTATACTACTTATTATTTGAGCTTTGTGATTATAATATATCTGAGAACATGTGTAGTGTGTGTGCACTTAGTGTTTAATGACTTACGTGTAGTATATTTATTCTCTAGTAATCCTTTCATTGACTCCTAAGTTAAAAATCACCTCCCTACACTGAGCATATACACTTGTCTTCAGGTATTGTTGAAGGGTGAAGTCTGAATCCAGCAAGACGCAACCACCATTGAGTGAAATTTCCCTGGCCCAGAGTGGGCTGCCATGAAAACAGATCCTTTTACAGAATTCTGGCTTACCAGACTTTTTCCCCATTCAAGTGGGCCTTATGTTACAATTAAAAATTAACATACCTCATCTTTTGAAATGTAATCTGTGATAGCCCAAGATATCTTATAAGGTCTCTTCCAATTTATAAATTAGATTGGCAACTCTTTAATCATCAAGTAGTTTCTGCTTTGGGTTAATTCATACTACATCAGAAAAAACCCTAAAAATTTAAAATTATAAGTTTTTTTGCTTGTATTGTTGTTAGACACGTGGCGCTTACATATTTCTTTGATATGGGAAGTCTTCATCAGGTGAGATCTTATTAAAACAGAAAGATTGTGTACTATCTTTAAAGGATTTCTCTTAGGGTTTTGACTGAAGATTAACGTAATGGATAGAGTGCATATAATATACACTATGTATCAGAAAAAACAAATAAATTAAGCCTGATTTATTTAGCTATTTGGTTTTTTTTTTTTTTTGACCTATTAAACATACCACTGCTAACAAAATTTGCTCATGGTTAGAGAGCTATAGAAAGTTTTATGACAGCCGTTTTAAAACTGATACATGATAGTTTCTCCCCTTGCCTGCTTTTATGCTGTGAAACCTGCTTTAAGAAGGAACTATTATAAAATATTTTATTGCTGTCATTTATCAAAGTACTACCCAAATGTGTTCCCCATAGCTCAGAAAAGTCTCAATTTAGCTTGTAAAATTTTATGTTTTTCAATACTAACGTTTTCACATCACTGTTCTTTTCTTACAGATATCTATTTTTAGCATGCTAACATTAGACTCAATTTTGTGGAACTTCTGATGTACCCCATCTCCTCGAAACAAAACATTTTTTTTGGTTATTTTTCTAACTTCTGTAAAATATTCTATCATAAAAAAATGAACTTTGTAATTGAAATTAACATAATTAAATTTTATTCAAGCATTACCATGATCTGATTTAAAGCATTGTACAACAAATAAAAGCAAGACCTGCACACAATTGTGGAGTGCAGCGTGCACTGAAAGAACCAGTACTAGGTGAAACTGCCACACGGGGAGCACTCAGCTCAGAGATGCCTTGTAGTTATCAGTTTTATATAAATTGACCGAATTTTCTTGAAAATCAAACATTGATTCAGCATTAGGAAAATTTATTTACCTTTCCAGTTAAGCCACGTATCAACATGTCATCGGTGGTTTTCAGTGAATTCTCCCAGTAATGTGGTGAAAGCGAGTTAGCAGTAAATTCTTGTCATTTTAGAGATTGCAGAACTTGAAGCAGAGAAATACTAGCTCTAACTGCACAGCCATGTTTTTCAAAATGGGCTAAAACATTGATCTTCTGATATTTTTTATCAAGTTAATTGAGAGCGCTCTTAGTTAAGTTGCATTTAGTTTTGGAAAGAAGTAAACTAAATTTTATCTTGCCCTATGAAAAATATACTATTTCCTTTTACTAAGTGATACAGTTTCCAGTTGAACTATTAGTAGAAAAGGCTAAGAAGAATATTTTTACTTAAAATCTATTTGACAGAGTCTAGGGATGTGATTAAAATAAAGTAAATTATATATTTTTATATTCCCTAAATAAATTGGTCCATATCCAAGAAACTATAGGCACAAACATAAATCTAGTCAATTTATAGATTGAAAGAGTAAAAATACTTGGTTTTCTGATTCAATAGGTTAATACTGTTTTTAGATTTTTCAGAATGAAAAACTACTTGCATAATTTCACACCCATGATAATACAGTGTGTCTATCAGATTTATAGATATTTCAGTTATGTAAAAATTATCCAACTGCCAGCCCATTTCTCTATTAGAACATATTTTCTGTTACTACATGAGATTGAAAAAATTTCCCACAAAAGCAGTCTACATTATCTCTATTCTATAAAAAATACAGCATAAAGGATGCCATAAAGTAAGGGACTGAATGTATCTGTCTGATAATAAATACGAGCTATAAGTTCAGCCATGAGTTTTGACCACATAATTTTGCAATATATATCTTATATTGCTTTGGTTTTAATCTAGAAGGACATTTTGTTCAGCATTCTTTCTTGACTTATACCCTTCTTAATTTCGAAAACCTTAAGTTTTTGCTCTATATTTTTGAAAAAATAGCCTTTGAGTGATTCTAAGTGGTACTACTTTGGTAATGTAGTGGTTAATTCTCTGTACATTTGGAAAGAAACTAACAAAGCGTTGTTAATTCTACTGGTTAGGGAGAAGATGTGTTCTGAGTAATTTTATTTTCTGGCAAACATAGGATTCATCAAGGAAATTTTTTATTTCAAAGCAGTGACAAATATACAATATACTTTGCTATCTTAATAAAGATACTTCAAGTCACGTATTAATAATTGGAAATTTTTTACAGTTGTTTTTTGAACACCTTGCACATCTTCATAGTGAAGGAAGTATAGGAAATTGGTTTAAAAGAGATCTTTGTTATTTTCTAAATAAGACTTTTCTTTCTTATTTATCACTGTCTTTTAAATTTGAACTTCAACAAATAATTCTGTGAACCTGACAGATTTGGGAGATGGGTTCCACTTCATCAATATTTTACTGTAGAATAGATAATTAGAAGTGATTTCATTTCACGTAAGCAATAATTTCACATGCTTTATACCATTGCTAAAAGTATAAACCACCCATTGATTATGAAGCTACCTATCAATTAGATTTCATCGATTAAAGAAAGGAGTAATATTCAGTTACTGAGCCACATCCCTCACTGTTCATATATGTTTACGCCAAATGTAAATACTCAGAACTTTTTATTTATTTATTTCATTTTTTAAGTATGCGTCTTTAATTTTAAGTGTGCTCTCTTTTTTTACATTTTAAAATTTATTATTTTATTATTATTTAAATTCAATTAGCCAATATATAATGCATCATTAGTTTCAGATGCAGTGTTTAATAATTTGTCAGTTGTGGGGTGTGATGAGCACAGAGTGTTATACTCAGAACTTTTTAAAAAACAGATATCAATGATAGGGATGTAGAAGAGTAAGGAAATTAAAGTTCCAAGCAGTGTTGTTAATAGAATGGTTAAAGTATTTCAGTAAATGAGGAAGAAGGAATGATTTTGTTTAAGGGAGAGGAGGTAGAGCCTCACCAGTTTGAGACCCTCGATCCCAGCAGGCAATGATGCCTTGTGGTGTGGGGCAAAGGTTGGCGCTGCCCTTGGTTATGTTTAGGACCCATCTACAACGAGGTCAGAATTCAAGATGAAAGGAAATAGATTCTTTTGACCGCGAACGTGACATATGAGATTCTAAGCAAAGAATCTTGTACCCACAATTTAGGAATCCTATGGAGAAAAGAAGTAAGCAAACAGGAAAATGCGGGTCAGAGATACTGGAGGACAGATGATGCGATATTAAAAAGCCCAAGGAGGGAAGGGTTTTTATGAAAACATAGAGGAGGTCCAAGCCAGCGGGGTAGTGGGCTTTGAGTATTTGTTGAGATTCCTCCTAAATCATGTTGGAAAACTCTATGCCCTTTCACGTGTTTAACATCTTTTCAACATAAGCATAAAAAATTGGAGATAAAACAATGTAGAGCATATTATAAATATTGTCATAAAATAGTGTTACATGACTCTTCCAGATGAATGCAATGGAATATAAAAAGCGAGCAATCTGATAGCCATCATTGTCTATTATAAAAACATGGAATAGCTCTTCTTTACAAGTTAGAAGTTTTATCTTTTTTTTTTTACTCCCTGAGTTTACATTTCCATTCCACTTTCTCCCACGGAATTTAATCCTAATGAATATGCCTTTATAACTTCAAGACCTTTTACTGATGATCTTTCTTGCATTTTCATAACAAAAACATATACATAAACTGAAATATTATTTATTTCATTTTATTTTGAGATAGAGAGTGCACGCGTGCAAGCAGGGAGGGGGCAGAGGGAGAGAGAATCCTCAAGCAGACTCCACACTGAGCTTGGAGGAGGTGGGGTTTGATCTCACCACCCTGAGATCATGACTTGCGCTGAAAAGAGTCTATCACTTAACTGACTGAGCCAGCCAGGTGCCCCTGAAATCTTATTTTTAATTACCTGTTACCATGAGACTTAAACATTCTACATGCTTTCAAATTAACTGTACCCTCCAATTATTATTATAAAATTAATCAAAACTACCAACATATTTATACATTTTTATAATTATTTATCATATATGGTAAAATCTATAATGAATTTTTAATAAGATGAATTAGGCTATAACTTATTCTATGAATAAGTTATTTTTTAGCATAAAGTATCCAACCTAACTTTATCCTTGTTTTTAGTTTTCATAGATATAAGATTATAGATAAATAGATGTTAGGTAGACAGATAAATAGGTAGATATGTACGAAACTTTGTTCACATCAATAAATAGAAAGAGTTTGTTATGGCAATGACACTCGATTTTTTGAACTACTTCTGACTTATATGCCAAAAAAATAGCATCAGGATGTATCTATTAATGCTTTATTTCTTTTTTAAGCTTTAATTTAAATTCCAGCTAATTAACATACAGTGTAATATTAGTTTCAGGTGTACAGCTTAGGATTCAACACTTACATTCTTTATCCAGTTGACGTTCAATTAGATTTTTCTTCAGATTTGTTTGAAAATTGGAAAACACCTCACCTGCAAAAGGTTTTGTTACACAGGAGAGGTGTTCACCTCCTGGGAAGTATATGAACAAAGTCATTAATATGACTTTGGAAATGACTATTAATTATGACCACACCCTTCACTTAAAGGCATCTCATTTAACTCAGTTTGCTCAGAAATGGTTGGGAAAATGTAAATATCACTAATTTCAGTGTACTTTTGCCAAAATAACATTTTAAAGAAAACTTTTTTATGTCAACCCTTCTGGATGAAGCCTATAATCTTATTAAATATTCCAACTCCCTCTCAACTGCATTCTGAACTCTTTACCATTTATTTTTTGTTTTTCTACAACTTACCACTTTCTAATAGACAACATAATTTATTTAGTCTGTCTTCACTGGAATGTGAGGGCTGTAACCTTGGTCTTTTTTTTCTTATTTATTAATGTAATTAATATTATTATTGAGATATTAATGTATCTCAAACTCTTAGAATAAGGTCTGGCATTTAATACCTGTCCAATAATTGACTTTTAATAAAAAGCATTGGAGCTGCAGATATACTTCATTCAATTATGGAAAATGTCCCTCTAATACCTCGTTGCCATCCAAACTTATAGAATGTAAAATATCAAGAGTGAACCCTAATGGAAATGATGGACTTTGAATACCAATGACGTATCTTTGTAGGTTCACCAATTGTAACAAATGTACCCCTCTGGTGGGGGATGTTGGTAATCAGTCAGTTTATGCATGTGTTGGGGCACAGGTCACACTCAATTTTGCTGTGACCGTAAACTGTGCTAAAAAATAAAGTCTACTGAAAAAAAAAGTCACATAAATCCAAATAGCAGGGCATTCTACCAAATACCTGACCTGTATTCCACAATACTGCCCAGGTAATCAAAAGTAAGGCAAGTTTGAAAAACTGTTACAATCAAAAGGAGTCTAAGGAGAAATTATGACTAAATGTAATGTGATATCCTGGATGAGATCCTAGAACAGAAAAAGAACACTAAGGAAAAACTAAGGAAATCTAAATCAAGTAGGAATTAATAATAATGCATCAATATTGGTTCTTAATTATAACAAATGTACCATACTAATGTAAGATGTTAATAATAGGAAATATTAATAACAGGAAACTGATGAGGGTAGGGCCTCTCTTCAATTTTTCTTTAAATCTAAAACTATTCTTAAAAAACAGTTTATTTTTAAAAAAATCTAATTTTCTAAGCCAGTCCCAATTATCAACCAATCAACTAAATTTGAGTTAACTTTTGTTTGAAAATGTCTACTTTTATCTTTCTTTTTAAATAACTGTGTTAGTTCTCCTCCTCAAGGCAAGTGTCTTAATTCTGAATTTGAATTCAAGACAGCTGGTTGAGAAGGTTGGGTGTAGGTAGGCCAATAGATGGGGTGGGGATAGATGGAAAGGTCTCACAGTCTTACCTAGGACTGGTGACCTAGATGGAATTGGAGCTGCCATCTTTAATATTTCGTACTGTTTGCTTAGCTTTGCCTATATGGGACCCTCCCTCCAGAACACTGTGTCCTCTGGAGGCAGTCCAAGGATGAAATCAGTGAGACCAAGACTTCTCATTAGTCTAGGCATTCAGAACATTTACACAAAGGACAAGATCCCAAATTTCTGAAATCAAAATTTTTTTAAAGATTTTATTTATTTATTTGAGAATGAGAGAGAGCACATGAGAGGGGGGAGGGTCCGAGGGAGAAGCAGACCCCCTGCTGAGCAGGGAGCCCGATGTGGGGCTCGATCCCGGGACTCCAGGATCATGACCTGAGCCGAAGGCAGTCGCTTAACCGACTGAGCCACCCAGGCGCCCCTCTGAAATCAAATTTTAATCCTAAGGAGATATGTATAAAGCAGAGAAAACCAGGATGTCCTGCTGAGGTTTTCATCAATATTTTGAATTAGCCCTTTATTTGCTGCCAGATGGTTTTATATCCCCTAACTCCTCCCTTCTCCAGGACAATGGTATTAGGAAGATGGGTAAGTGAAAGGTACAACTTTCTTTTCTAAAATGGACGAAATGCTTTTGGGGAAAGGAGTGGCAGTAAAGCAGAGCTAGGGTGAACAGAATGTGGGATGAGCTACAGAATTTGTGGGGCCCACTGCAAAATAGAAATGCAGGGCCTTTCTTAAAAAAGGATTAAGAATTTTTTTATTCAATTATTTTTTTTATTATGTTCAATTAGCCAACGTAGAGCACATCATTAGTGTTTGATGTGGTGTTCACTGATTCATTTGTCGCATGTAACACCCAGTGCTCCATGCAGTACTTGCCCTCCTTAACACCCATCACCAGGTTAACCCATCCCCCCACCCCCCCTTCTGTTACCCTTTGTTTTCCGGAGTGCAGAATCTCTCATGGTTTGTCTCCCTCTCTCATTTCTTCCCATTCAGTTTTCCCTCCCTTCCCCTATGGTCCTCTGCACTATTCCTTGTGGTGAAAAGAAGGGGCACATGCACCCCAATGTGCTTAGCAGCAATGATTAAGAATTTGAAGGCCATCATAGCAGAGCATTAAACCAAGGGCAGGCCCTGTGTTCCTGCACAGATCACACACGCTTATGAAGCCAGCCCTGCCTGAATGCTTTCAACATAGATATTTCAGGGGCAAGTGAGTTTTAGGGAAGACTGCCTAAGAGGAGGACTTGGAAATTGATTCCCTTACTATTCTGGGTATTCATTTCTCCCATAGAACATCTGTGTATCCCCCAGAGGTCTGTGAATCCCAGTTTGCAAACATGGTTTTAACCAGTTTTCAAAACCCGTTTTAACCCAGCCTGAGGTTTCCTACTAATTTAAATCCTGTTAAGTTCATGCTTGAATGACACATTGAGAATGCTTGTCTAGTAGCAATTTTTGGAATCGGGCACCTGGGTGGCTCAGCTGGTTGAGCGACTGCCTTCGGCTCAGGTCATGATCCTGGAGTCCCGGGATCGAGTCCCGCATCAGGCTCCCTGCTCGGCAGGAAGTCTGCTTCTCCCTCTGACCCTCCCCCCCTCTCATGCTCTCTCTCTCTCATTGTCTCTCTCAAATAAATAAATAAAATCTTTAAAAAAAAAAAGAGAAATTTTTGGAATCAAGACTATTTTGAGAAAATATGCTTTTAGCTCATTATGTCATAATTACTTCCTAACATCAAAAAACTGAAAAAGATTATTTTAGTTTCTTTGGCAGCCACTGTAGAAAACACTATGGAGATTCCTCAAAAACTTAACAAATAGAAATACCATATGACCCAGTGATTTCACTACTGGGTATTTACCCAAAGAAAACAAAAACACTAATTTGAAAAGATCTATGCTCACCTATGTTTATTACAGCATTATTTTCAATAACCAAGATATGGAAGCAAACCAAGTGTCCATTGATAGATGAATGGATAAAGAAGATGTGGTGTATATATACAAACAGTAAAATATAATCCAGCCATAAAAATGACAAAATCTTGCCATGTTATGACAACATGGATATACCTAGACAGTATTATGCTAAGTGAAATATATCAGACAGAGAAAGACAAATACCATATGATTTTACTTATATGTAGAATCTAAAAAGCCAACCAACCAACCAGACAAAAAAAGTGGAAACAGACCCATAAATACAGAGAACAACGGGTGGGTGTCAGAGGGGAGGGTGGTGGGAAGATGGGCAAAATGGGTGCAGGTGAGTGGGAGGTACAGGCTTCCAGTTATGGAATGGAGAGACAGTGGGATGAAAGGTACAGCAAGGGAATATAGTCAATGTGTTTTAATAGGGTTGTATGGTGAAAATAGCTACACTTGAGGTGAACATAGCACAACTTACAGAGTTGTTTGTTACTTTGTTGTAGCTAATGTAGCCTTGTATGTCAATTATGCTTCAATGTAAAAAAAAAAAGGTTGTTTAGTTTTTCTTTTGAGTTATTTCTGCTGACTGCATGGAAAAGTTATAGCTCTGGGCAGTCCAGCATGCATTCCTTACTTTGTATCTATGAAACCTATAAGATAGGAAGGCCAACTAAATCCGAGCAGATACCAAAGAAAATGGAAAAGTTAAAAGACCTTGAGAAATCCTATAAATATGGTACATATGAGATTAAGGTCTTTAAATCTATGATCCTTATTAAAAACTTCCAACATTAAAAATTGATTTAAAAGCCATATGTTTGAAATCTAAAAGAAAAAAAAAAGAAAGTAAAACTAAACAACAAAATAAAAATAGAGCTATATGAGAGTGAGATCATGGAATAAAACTGCAGATCTAAATGGTCACTTTGACTGTGACCCAGGTTTATTAAAAGAGGAGTGGATGGCTACTGCAGATTTATAGGATACCATTCTGCAAACTGCTATCTGAGCAGATATCACTGGGATATGTTAAAACACAGACACTGGATGCGCTGAGTAGTTGTTGCCCTCTGGTCTCTGGGGGTTATCCTATAGTTTGTGCAAATTAATTTTGTTCTGTTGGTCCCAGTAAATATCTCATTAAGTTCATTTAAATAAAAGAAGCATAGATTGAAGGCTTTGTGTGTTTGGTGCTTTAAAACTTAGAACCTCAAAGGATCATGCATTGAACATTTCATCTGAGCTCTTTTAAAATGGGCTTCTTCTCTTTTTCATCATGATCATGAATTTTTTCAGCCTTAGAACATATATTTTGTATGAAAAATATTAAAGCTGGCTTAATTGTATCCTGAACTGCTTAGTCAAGCTATTTTGAATCAAAGAATTTAGAAGACACCATAAATAGGAAATATGCCAACGTTTCTTTCTTCCTATTTTGCTCATCAGTATATTTAGGCTCCAAGAGCTTATATAATTTATTAGTAGTTGGCCAACACAATGAATATTTATTTAACATAAAAACAATGTACTAAAGGAGAACCTGGATGTCCCATTCTGGACTCTGTTCTGCTGTCAACTGATAACTTTCCAGTAAGAGAACATGGTCAAAGATATTTTATACTAAGATTAGCATGATTTAAAAAGAGGTATCACTGTAGTTATTAAAATCTTCATGGTTATTCATTAGTAATATTTTCTATTCATGGGATGCAGTATAAAATGCATAAATATTAGAACTGAAAGAAACTTCACAGGCTTTCTATTTCATATTCCTTCTTTTATTACAGCTATTTGAAAAGATCTGTTCCCAATACCCACACATTATAATTTCTATGACACTAGATAATTTGGTCCCTAACTATTTTTCTACCTATATCTCCCCTGTCCTATCAAATCTTATGTTCTTACCAAATGGGAAGACGTGACATTACCTGGATGTGGTTCCTGATATCCCACCTCTTGCTTCTGTCCCTCTCATTCTGGAGTGTCCTTGCCTCTGATCTAGACTCATGCAAGTCCTACCAGCTTTCACCTTTTCCATAAACTTACAGCTAGTTTTGTTTGTTTGTTTACCTTGAATATTGCCCTTCTGTGAGTCTCTCTTCTCCTTTCTCTCTTTGAGGAATCATTCCGTTCAATCTTGTTTGGTACACAGAACATAGACTTGGGTATGAAGATCTACATTTAAGGCATAGTTCTGGGTATAACATCTATAAATCTTAAAAGATTATGCTAAACTTTTTAAAATTGTTGCTGCAAAAACCAAATTAGATGATATTTATGGAAACACTTTGTAATGTGAGAAGTGCTACACATATTCTAGCTACAGGTGGCAAACTGGAGACCCAGAGGAGCCAGTGGGAGAGCTTCTTTTTGAATCCAAAACCTGGGAACCAGGAATGGTGTAAGTTTCAGTCTGAGTCTGAAAATCTGAGAACCGGGAAAGTTGATGGTAGAGGCTCTGAGTTGGGAGTCCAAAGAAGACTGCTGTCCCAGGTTCAAAACAATTAGATAGAGTGAATTCCCTCTTATTCTGCCTTTTTGTTCTATTCAGGCCTTCAGTGGATTGGATGAGGCCCACCCACACTGGGGAGGGCAATAGAAACACCCTAACAGACGTGCCCAGAATGATGGTTAACAAATATCTGAACACTCTGTGGCCCAGTCAAGTTGACACCATAAAATTAACCATCACACCCCATGAATCCAAAGACTGGTCTTATGTATCTGTGAACCCAGGAAGATAAGTACTTTGCTGTGTTGTTTCTAGAATTTCTAGCACCTACCACCGTACCTGGCATATTTGGTATTAAATAAATATTTACTGCTCAACTGATCAAGGGATTTGTTGAATTAATAAATGAGTAAATGACTAGTTGAATCAATAAATGGAAAGTTGTTTAAAAAATGATTACAAAAAACATTGTCTTTCCTCCACTTTATTCTTAGCCATTTTTATAAACTATTGTCTTTCTTTTTCTAAATAATCAACAGTACCTTCATCTGGCATTTTGTAAAGTAACATTAGACATAGCTTTAGATTTTATAATTTTTCTTTGCATGGTTCTTTTTTTATTTTTATTTTATTTATTTATATTTTATTATGTTCAATTAGCCGACATAATAGTTCTAACACTCATCATATTGAATTGTAATTGTTTAGCAATAGGTCTGTGTTACACTGAGCTTCACTATTTTATTTTTTGTTAACTTTAGCACTTTCACTGTGTCACTGTGTCAGGTGTTCAAAAATTTTTGTTGCATTAGATCAAATGAAATGTGCTTCTGCACTCCTTTATCATCATTCAGTTCTCCCTACGTGAAGAGGCCACTCAATGCCCTTGTTCTTCATATTTGCCACCTGAGCCCTGGTGGTTCTGAGGGTGCATACAAGGAAGATGGGCCTTTGTGGTCAGGTCTTCCAAAACAGATCTCTATATAAGGACATCTGAAGTCTATGTGTGGAAATGGGGCAGAATCAGGGGAGAAGAATGATCCCCTTCTGCTACATTCATGAACTCTAGCCTGTGATGCCAATTTAACATTTTTTTTACCTCATTTTACATGCATTTGAGATTAACTGTCTTTCTAGGAGATCAAATATCTGGCATAGGAAAATCCAGCCATGAACTTTCCATAGCCCAGGGGATAAAGTCCAAATCCTTTAACACATTTATGAAGTTCTTCTTGACTTGGCCCTCTCATCTCTAGGCTTTAGTCACCAGCAGCCTCTTATTGACCTTTGAACCCATGATTTTCTCTTACCTGTTTATGCCTAGAATACTCCATATGTTCCCTTTCCTTGCTTACTTTTTTTCTGGCCTTTAGAAGTATCCCTGGGCTCTTGGTGAGGGACTTAGAAGATAGCTGAGGTGAGAGCCAGAAGATCAGAATGGGAACTTTTGAGGGAGATGATTAGTTACAAACAGTATAGTTGACCCAAATTCTTCAAACTCTGAAAGTTATAAACTAATTTATTCCTCAGATATTGGCAGCTTATTAATGTCATCAGCAAGTAAATAAACCTCAGAAATGTATTTCAGTTATGCTAGGCTTCATTGGAAGAATCTTTAATTGAAAGTTTCCTTCCCTCCTACATTTATTCTTGAATTAAAGTCATTCTTTTCTTAACCTCTTTCTTTCATATACAAAATGCAAGTAACCCAGACAGTTAAATAAGCTTGTGTATCAAAAGCAAAATTTTGACACAAAACACCATTATGGTTTTCATAAATCCACTGAAAATTGCTGAGAGAGAGCAAGAGAGAGAGAGAGGGAGACTCACAGAGGGAGCCTATGACTGACCATATATCAAAGAACCTTTCTCTCAGTCCCTTCTTGGCCAACCAGGACTGCTCCCAGTGACACGTTCTTTCACTGCTGACTCTACTCTTGGTTACTGATGGGAGGGTTTTGTGCCATTTTCCTTTTAATCTGCTCTACATTTCTCACTTAGATTTGGCAGTCAGGATTTGGCTTGCCCGGATGCCAAGGGTAGAGGCAAACCCATCATTTGGAACCCAAGTAGGAGTGTGAAAAGAGAAGCTTGAGTTAACCTCAGGTCACTCTACATGTACCCCTTTCAGACATAAGAAGGTCCCTTTTTGGGGAGAAAGGGAAAATAAAGCGCATAATGATGTCCTTTAAAATGTAATGTGTACTGGAAAGTGATCTTATAAATGACCTACCTCTCACTGCAAACAGAACTCCCTGTTCGACATGCCAAGCAGGTCAGGAAGGATTCTTGCTTCTTCAGATAAACATAATAACAGTTTTTTCCCCACTTCTTTCTTTTTCGAATGTGTGTATATAAAACTTCCCAGTGAGGATATAAAGAAAAAGCCCATTTTTTGTATTTTCCCCATCTTTATGATAGTATAAAAATTTGATTTTCATTCAAACAGCTATAATTATTTCTTTCTCTTAAAAAGGTTATTCATTTGGAACAAGCTTTTGCTTAAAAACTTTTGTCTCAGGGAAGATATCCTACCAGAGTAAACAAAGAGAAGTAAAAAGCTCTGCCTTGAAATTTCGTAGTTTATTTCTTCTCAGATTATTTCTCTTTGTCCTACTCAAACGTATGGGCTTCCTCAAATCCCAAACACAGGATTGTTTTGAAAGGAAATTAATACACAGAGAAGAAATCCCAAAGAAATGAAAATGACTTTACTCAGATATTTCTTTTTTGTGTGTCAAACTACCAACTATACACCAGAGATAGACCCAATTACCAACCATTAATTGGTGAGCAAATAAAATTGTCATTGTTTATGTTGTTAACAAAGTACAAAGGTTTCTGTGTACTTTTTTTCACAATAACACAGTTCACATCTATATAGTTCTCTGCAATTTACAAAAAAACTCTTTGAAAAGTCTCAGATCCCCCAACTCATCTGAGCCTTATAACAAATGCTTCTTTTGGGCTAGTGTTTCTCTTAAGACATAACTTTTTTTTTCTGATTAATACCTTGTTTATTATTAAGCCTAAACAGGGCAGACTATTTAATAGTGACCAAAAAAGTTATTTTACCCAATATCGTGTGCTCACTCAAAAAGTCAGAACTACTTTTTGTTTGTTTGTTTTTGGAGAAATGTCCAATTGTGTAAGAAAACTTGGGAACCGTGACCAAGCAATGGCTAAACCCTTCAGTAAGAATCCTCTTAACTTTAATTACTTAAAAAATAATCAGGTCTCTAGATTCTGGTTATATGAAGCCAATTAAATTGTCTGCATACATTTGTAGGGTATTTTACTTTCTGTCTTTCGTATTACCTTGCTGTAAGCCAAACTCTATGAGTAATTAACTCCTAAAAAGTTAAGCAAATGATCTTTAGTGAGATGATAATTGTTAAAGCTTTAAAGTTAAATAGTTTCTGTTAAACATGGTGCTTATCAAGCAACAGTTAATTTAATAATTTTCTAGATTTGCTCCATTTAAAATAATTGCCTAGCAGATGGGTTAGGCCTTCTCTGTTTTCCATGCTTTTGCTCTTCCCATTTGTCCAAGTTTCTGAGGAATTCTTAAGTAGGTAAGAAATTTATTCACATTCTCAACTCCGCCTTCCATGAGGCTACTGTGTCTCTTTCATCTGTATGTCATGTTAATCTATTGTAGTTACATTAATGTAGACATAAATAAATCTGTATTATTTATTAAAATCTCTAAAATTTTTTGAGCAACTATGTATTTTAAATAACCTATAAGGCTTTGTTATATCATTAATGTCATCCTTATAAGAGTATTTGTATCTTAATTTATTTTTTATTTTTTCTATTTTATTTTAGTTTTTTCATCATAAGTGTACTCTTTAATCCCCAACCCTTATTTCTCCCATCCCCTCACCCATCTCTCCTCTGATAAATATCGGTTTGTGCTCTCTAGTTAAGAGTCTGTATCTTGGTTTGTCTCTCTCTTTTTTTTTCCCCTTTGCTCATTTGTTTTGTTTCTTAAATTCCACATATAAGTGAGATCATATGATATTTGTCTTTCTCTGACTGACTTATTTCGCTTAGCCTAATACTCTCTAGCTCCATCCATGTTGTTGCAAATGGCAAGATGTCATTCTTTTTAAGGTTGAATAATTTTCCTTAAGACATATTTTTATTGAAAATTTTCTACTATTCCATTTCAATTTTACTCCTTTATACCTTTCTATAATAATTTAATTTTCATTTTCTTTTAAAAATTTAATTAGCCTATCAACCAAATTAACACCTATTAACACTTTTATGTGTAAATCACCTTATTGGTTCTGAAGTAAAAATGAACATGATACAGTTTCATATAAAGGGGTCTGCTCTATTTGATAAAGAAGAAAAAATGAGTATTATAAAACTATGACATTTAAATAAAAGTCTGTGATGCTCACATAGTGAATGTAAAACACTCAAAGTATCATATACAAATGAATTTATCAAATGAATGGTTAAAAAGAGGTTCCAGTTTGATTACCCTCAGGCCAGGGGTGTGCAATATGCATATTCGATAATTTAAATTTATAAGGGCCAACACTTACAAATTAGAAATTTTCACATTAACATTGCAAAATTCTTTTGAAAATCAGAACTCATAGTGACATAGGGCCCACATTCCTATGGGGCACACGAGTGGGTCCAAAAGGAGGCAGGTCTATTTAGATGAGACACATTTGTGCAACATTGAGGCTCCCTGTAAGGTCCTAGCTTGTTACACCCAGTCCAGCTCATTCATTATGATCCTGGCCTCTGTATGTGGCTAAATTTGCAAACTCTGAGTTAAACTGATCACTGCTGTGGACTTTTGGAAGAGAGAGATACCGCAGACCTGGCTTCTAAGGTCCTAAAGAAGATAAGGAATCATTGGTTTCAGGGAATAGACAATAAGATGACGTGAACAAAAGCCCAAAGACAAGAAAGCAGAAGGTGTGAGTCCTGAGAAATAGGTAACCCAGTTGGCTAGGTCACTCTCTTGAGTGTAGCACCCGAAGGTTCTTGAGGAGGATAGTGACGCTAGTTTACTCTTTTATCTAACTAACCTGTCCCCTAAATCATTACAATCTGACAATTCCACACTCAGGACTTGCTTTCCCTGCTAGTCTGCTTCACCTCAAACGTAGTAATCCTCAGTGATTTCCACTCGATGTGATTAATCTGCAGTGCACGTGATCTCCCTGGCATGGCTGATGCTCAGTGGTCAGAGCCACTACTAGGTAATATGGATGGGCCCCCAGAGGGGATAAGTAACTAAGAGTTCCTTCTCATGTGGCTACTCCCATAGCCTATAAATAGCTGTCAAACACTGCTGTTCTAAAGTTCAAAAAGTCTGTTTCTCAATCATGCTAAAGTTAAGAGCATTATAATTTAAAGACCTGAGTTTTTATTTGTTTAGAGAATGTGTTGGGATGGCATAGCAGGAAAAATAAGAATACAGGACAGAAAATTTTAATTAGTGAGCTTAACTGTTCATACTTTTCAGAAAAGTTTTTTTTTTTTTTTTTTTTTCCCACTGGCTTAGTTCATTTTTCCTGAAACTAAAGGATTACTGTGAGTGAAGAAAAGCAAAATATAAAAGGACTATCCCTTTTACAAGGAGTGGTCCTTGTAAAATAAAACATGTAAAAACACAACAAAAAAGTACTTTTGGGGTGGCTGATTGCTATTAATTTTTCCCCAAATACTTAATGATGTCAATCTGTAAAACTGAATTGCTTCACTTTCAAGGTAATTTAGTCGCTGTGTGTAAGTGCGGTGAATACGATGTCTTTATTATTGACATTAGTCTTTGTGGAAAAAAGTTTAGTGTGCACTTTGGAATGTCCTGAATCTCTTCCCTTTGAAATTTCATCTGGTCCCAATTACCATCTGCTCCTAATTTGATTCAGTGGCAGAGAACGAGCGGAGCTTCTGTACTCAAGCTGAAGCAGACACATTTCATTAAGCCTCATTCTGGTGGTGGTCTTTATGTATCAGCTAAAGTTTAAAGGAATATAGACACAGCAACTTTATGAAATTGTGTTAAAAAGGCATAGAGCTGCATTTACATAATGTACTTTTGACCTCTTAGCTGTCAAAGTCACTCAAGCTGTTATGTGACTTTTTAGCTAGTTAAGTAAATAAGTAGCAGTTTCTGCCATAGCTCTTATTTTATATTATTTTATTTTTTCTTTCCACATCAGAATCATTATCCGATGGCAGCTGAATTGATGCATTTGGAATACACTGGGCCCTCCTAGGGTCCCTTTGAAATCCCCATTCAGTTCAGTTCATCTAATACGTAAGGATAGCCGCTATGTGCCAAGCATAGATAAGACTGGCCTAGAGCAGTGAATGTGCTTGACAGAGTCCTTGCCTTCCCTGAGTTTCCAGGCTTTGGGGGAAGACAGACATCAACCTACACACCAAACCAGTCTTTAGAGATCAAAGGAGTTGTTTTTTCACTGCCTGCCACTATCCCGTACCCACAGTGTCCTTGAATGCTGGTCAAAACAGAACTGGGTGTGATCTGCCCTGGCGGGATTCGCCACAGGCATTGAGATGTGGCATGTGGATGCTCCCCAGGCAACTCCAGTTCCAAGCCTTCTTTTTCCATCCAGACAAAAAACCATCCATTCATCTAAGGCAACCATGGTTGGCAACCACGGCCTACAGGCCAAAACTGGCCTGCCGCCTCTTTTTGCATGGTCCACATACTAAGAACGGTTTTACATTTTTAAATAGTTGAAAACAAGTCAAAAGAAGAATATTTCATGACACATGAAAGTAAAATTTCAGTGTCCATAAATGAAGTTATAGTAGAATAAAGTCATGTTTATTCATTTACATATTGCCTATGTCTGCTTTCTTGCTACGTGGCAGAGTTGAGTAGTTACGATGGAAACTGTAGGGGCTCACAACACCGAAAATATTCTCTGTCTGGGCCTATACAGAAGGTTGTTGACCCCTGATCAAAGGGGCCATATTATGTCTTTTCTCACTTTTTCCACCCGTCCAGTCACCGTATACTGCAGGCCATGCTATATGTCAGCCCCTTATCTATTCTTCTAGTTCCTGAATTTTTCCTCCAACAACTGCATGACAACCTCACCTTACAAAAACTCCATAATTCATTTTTTTAAGTAGACAAGAGAGATGATTGAGCCCTAGCAAGCCAGACACCCAGCACCCCTGTAAATCTGACCTGAGTTCTTTGAGCCCATAGCATGGTATTGTCCATGCATCTGCACTTAGGGTGTTTCAATTTTAAGGACAAAAACTGAATTCTTCTAAGTAGCTTTTCCATGCCATTATTTTGAACAGGCTGCCTCCATAATACAGTTTAATAAGACATTTTGGCTTGTTAATTTTAAAAAATCACCAGGGGTTATGTTACATAATTTTAAATACATTTGGCTACCTGCTTTCTTTCATAATGGTTCTCCTCTAAAACTTCTAAGAATGTCTATAATCAGGAATTCCTAGATAGGTGATATATTCTCCAAATGGCAAAGTCTGACCAGTATAGCTGGCTCTAATAAGCACTTATTTAGTTATCTAGTTATACTGTGTACGAACTGAAAGTGCCCAAGATATGACAGTCATAACTGACCCACAGGAGTGGATTATATTATTTAGAATAAATTCTTTATTTTTCATATTTATCTCCACAAAATATGCATGACTGATTAGAACTATTTTTCTCACACAGATAATCATGGCAATATTTTTCTTATATCATAATCAACATGCCGGTAAAATGCTTGTTTTCAAATATAATGAAAATTTCATTTGATTATCTTAATTCTAGATAATATTGCAGCAAGTTAAATGCATTTAAAACATTTGTATTAGATTCTTATTTCTGACAAATAATGTTTGATCATGAAGTAATACAGTTCGGGGCCAAGAAAAAATTATTATATTTAACCTAATTCTTGGAGGACTATCCAACTGCTTTCACTACCTTTCAAAGACACTTTTCCAATTTCCAATAAATAATATTGTGAGCAACAGGCATCTAATATTTGGTCTATGAGGAAAGGGAAAAAAATAAGCTGTAAAATTCTTCCTGGAAAGACAAAAGAAACAGTTACAGGTCTTGATAACTTTTAGAGTATAGACAGTAAGCAGAGGCCGGGGGAAACTGAAGTGTAACCTCTGCTGCAAATATGACTCATTCTTGAAAAAAACTGAAATGATAGGTCTAATTTCTGACAAGTATCTTAAAGAACCGATAATCCATGCTAAAAGGTAGAGCTTTTTTGCTCTGTGTTTCTGCCCGGTAATTTCTGAGACTAAAATAGGTAGTGAAAGCAACAGTCTGGCCAAGGGGCGCCTGGGTGGCTCAGTTGGTTAAGCAACAGTCTGGCCTCGCTCTGTGGGACAGACACCCTATTCTCCACTGAGCAGAATTGATGTTGACACGTCACAGAGATGGAAATTGAAACCCAAGCATTTATGTGCTTTTCCCAAAGCCTGTGGTTAATCAGTATCTGAACCTGGATCTCAGGGATCTTCTTTTGCGTAGCCTGGGATCAGACCAAGAGGATACACGGCACAGTGCTTTTGACCATCTTTACCAGAACCACAAAGTACTGGAAAGGCCTCAGGAATGGATGTTCTCTACTGATTTCCAAACCTTAGGTATGTCCTTTTAGGTAAGTGTTAGGAAAAATACGATGCCTCTAAAAGAAGTTTCCAAGCCACAAAAACTACGTAGAACTGAGACAATGTTTGACCTTGTGCCCACCTAATTTGTGAAATATTGTTGTTGCCTATGTTTTTATTATGCAGCTTTAAAGAACACGTCTCCTTTGCCCTCACATCTCTAAGGAACTTCAACATACGAGTTCGCTATGATAGAATAAGAGGCAGAAACATTAGAAGGTTAACTAGTTTCTTGAGATATTAGTAATTGTACCAAATGAGTGACAGCTCTGCCCAATTGCCGTATTCAACATCTATTTAACTTGTTCTTAATATACTTGAGCATTATTTTTGTAGAGCAAGATATTGAATCTACAATTAATTTTAGGTGACTATAAACTGATTCCTCAGACATTCATTGAGTGCCTGCTCTATTTCAGACCCATGCTAAGCACCAGTGTGAATGAATTATGAGTTACTCACAACGTCTGTCTCCAAAAGCTTATAATCTAGTTAGAAGAAACAAATTTCCAAGTAAATTAATTCAATATTATATAGTACAAACTAACTGAGAAGCACCAGGAGTTATGGGAGAGATACTTAATTAACTCGGTCCCAATAAAAATGCTCGAGGAAGGAAAAGCTACCCTAGTTCTAAGTTCCAGTAAGAATAAGCTTTATTCAGGGCATAGTAGCCTAAGCAAATCCATGAAGTATGAAACTGCATAATGTATACATTCTATAGTATACAGCAAAATATGGGGAGAGAAAGATGAGGTTGAAGAGGGAGTTTGGGCCTCAGCCACAGAAGGATTATTCTCCACCTCATGAAGAAACTTGATTCCAGAGACATCAGGACACTGCTAGAGGAGAGTTACAGAGGTAATACCTTTACTTGAACTAGATTTCTTAGACTATATTGTAGAGAGAGGCTCTAAATGGGGCAAGCCTAGAGGTAGGGAGACAAGGTGGGAGGTTGTTGTACAGCCCAGACAATAGGTGGAGAAAATCTGATTTAGGACAGTGATAGCAAGGATGGAGAGGGAAAGAACAAGATAGAAGAAATATTTCGAAAGGGTCCCTAGGATAAGGTGATTAGATCTGACATGACTGAGGAAGTGAGTAGGTCTAGGCATACTTCTGATGCCTTGTTAGCCCATGGACAAAAAATAATAACAGAAGACGGGGAGAAGGTTTGAGGATGTGTGGATAAAAGAGATAAAAGAAATTGTCATAGATCCACATGCATAGCAATGAATATTCATATTTTGAAATATTTCTTTCCTGTCTTTATTTTTCATGTATTGTATACATAATTAAGTTCATACTACATTTAAAATGATCTATTTTGCTTTTTATTTGACAAAAGCATCATTTCTTACAGAAATCGTTATTTCATAATATTAAAAATGCTTTTTAAACACACTCTTCAGTAAGTGTGTAAGTACAGTTACTGAATAACTAATAACCACATAGGGTGGATTTAACATAATTTTTTTAGTATTGGACACCTAGGAGATCGAACAGTCCCTGGAGATTGAGGAGAACTCCCTGCAGCGGCGGTCGCTATAAACTACACACGACAGTTGAAGAAACAATTTCTTAGAAACAAGTAGCCAATCAATCAAATACATCTTAAGATAAAAATATAAAAAACCTTCCTCTTATTTAAAAGATCTAACTTTGTCATTTGTGCCAACATAGTAATAGCAATACATGGCCTCGGAGTTACAAGAGATACATAGTCAAGAGCAGAAACAGTGAGATTTGGCATTAACCTTTTTCCTTTTCTCTCTAGTGATATGGTTCAGAGGAATAAAGTCTGCAGATAAAAAAACAACAACAACAAAACTTCATTTCCCTGGAACTGGACTTCCGCAAATCCATACTGCCAATCACATGGATAAAATGTAGGCCAGGCTGCCTTGTGTTTTTCAAAATAGACAATAAATGAAATACAAGAAGCGAATATGACTATTTATAATTCTCACTTCTCAGTTGGCATAGTCAACAATTATTAAATATGCAGACAATATTTCTATTATTTGGGGGTTCCTTCTCTCTCTCTCTTTTTTTTCCATCTTCTCAACAGGGAATTTCGGTGCACATTTTTGCCCTTTGGCTTCATCTCTTGGTAGCTCATGAAAAATGATACGTAGGTGGTTTATACTCAATGCCAGAATCAACACTCTTTCTGTTCTGAAAAGTTGAGAATTTGAAAGCATTTTTCCCTCTCATAAGGATTTACTCAAGTATTTATATATCCTGTAATAGTTGGCGTCAGTAATCTTATTCCTTCATATTTTTGGACACTTTTATTTAGAATAACATGCTTCACAACCAAAGAAGCAAACTACCAATGAATACAACTTTATTTTCAATTATTTTTCTTCACATCACTGTGGAAGTTGCTTTTAAATATATTTAAATATTTTAAATATATTTCATGCATATGTCCAATTTTCCACAAGTGTAAATTCTAGTAGTTCAAGAGGAATATGATGATATATTTAGAACTGCTTAATATTCACCAACTAATGAAAACCCAGTGCAAACAAGGAACATTGTATACAAAATATTGGTTCACAGTATGTTTGGACTTAGTAACTTAGACCTTTAGGATTGGAGTGGGGGGTTGAATTAGATGTTACAAGCAGACACTTTGGGTATGTGTTATGTAAAAACAAGTGGACAGAAAAAAAATTTCTAGCTGCTCAAAAGTATAGGAATAGAGCTATGCCATAAAGTACCTGGTGTTTCTACAGATTTCAATCAATTTTAAGAGGTTATATGATCAATAGACTTTTCTGAGAAAGAAAAGAAGCTTAGATTTTCAATAATTCCTTTTTTTTGGTTAACCAATATATTTCTGATTTAGTGCAAAATTAATAAACATGCCATAACAAAAATTAAAATGTATTTATGGGAGAGCAGGAGAAAGCATTTGAAATGATACCCTCATAGGTAACTTGAATATAAATACTCTGCAGGCTCAGGGCATATCCAGTATAAATTGAAAAAAAAACAACAAACCACATTCTTCACTACAAAATGGCAAAAGGTATTGGAAATGAGTAACAGGCTTTAATATCTGTGAATCAAGCATCTGAAGAAGACAAATTCAAAATTCTACAACACAGCACAAACAGTTTGCACAAATTGTGTTGCTTTTCATTAGATTATGTATTGCTGCCATGGATGGTCCTGAAAACCTGGGAACATGTAATACCCTCTACACTGTCTACCCCCACCAGCGTGAAAGAAATTCTATGAGCCACAGACACACCTAAAGTCAGGAAATGGGGAAAATTTTAGGAAGTTACCATTTGGTTGAGCCTTTGGCATGAGGCAATTCTCTGATGCTTTCTGATTACCTAGTGACAGTAATATATAAACAAACATTAAATGTTCATTATTATTTAAGCTTCCTTTGTATTAAGGTGGTTGTATTGAAGGCCACCGTCCTTCCAGCAGTGCACGTATGTTTACCAGAGCCATCGTTAGACTATGGCCTGGGCTCAATGCCACTGGCCCTGCATTCTGGCAAAAACCTATTGAACGCTGGGTAAGAATTTCAATTTCTTGCTTGACTAAGTTAGCTTTTGATTCATAATTTAAGCGGTTTGTTCTTTTTTTTTAATGTTTTATTTATTTATTCATGAGAGTCAGAGAGAGAGAGAGAGAGGCAGAGGCAGAGGGAGAAGCAGGCTCCCCGCCGAGCAGGGAGCCCGATGCGGGACTCGATCCCAGGACCCCGGGATCATGACCTGAGCCGAAGGCAGACGCTTAACCGTCTGAGCCACCCAGGCGCCCCTAAGTGGTTTGTTCTTTTAAGAAATAAAGCATACATCCCTCTTTCAGTCAGTATTATATAAGCATCATCATGAAGACATATTTATTAAAAGAAAAAGTTAATTATTTCTTAAAAGTCCTGGCAGATCTACCCTAGTAAAATTTATGTTGGACCTCAAATGTCAACACTATCTAGTGTTCCCTTGATGAAATGTGTGATGGGACCCCATGATGCATAGTTGACTTTATACTGCCAAAAAGAGTGGAGTTTGACTCTCGGACCTAAGTCCGATGCAGATAGGTGACTCTTTTTAGCCTATCTGAGCATGATGGGAAATTGTCTCCTATACCATCAGTCAGAACACAGTCAACAGTGGTGTCCCAGTCAGAGGGCAGCGCTGCCCTGCTTTCTCAGGCTGCTGGTTATGGAGCTAACCTATGTTCAGAAATCTGTTTTCAATTATTTTGTGTTTCAAGAAAAACAAAGTGCCCTTCATCCAAACCAAAGGGAAGTTGCAAGCCTGGGGCATAAGGCTGAAAATGGCCAACTGAATTAACATGCTTTTTGTACATGTGAGTAGAAATATCCTGACAGGTAGCTACATAAACATGGGGTCATTTAAGAGAGTATTTTAACATGATTAGGAAAATTAAAATACCCCGTATTTGTGGGCAGAGACTTATGTGCAAAATCATCTTTGAATACCAACCATGTGTATACCTTTTGAGAAAGGAAACGAGAAATTTGCCCGGTGTTCAGACCATAAAAGCAATAAATAGCTACAGAACAAGTTACTGTACAGACGAATATGAAACATGGACTGTGTACAATACTACAGAACTCATTTTTTTAATTTGTGTATATGCTTTTCTTTTTGTAAACAATCTAGTTTGTATTATAAGAGCAATTACTGTGTATGGTGAAAATTCAAATAGAAAGATGCAAAGGGGGAGGCGCTTGGGTGCCTCAGTCATTAAGCGTCTGCCTTCGGCTCAGTTCATGATCCCAGGGTCCTGGGATCGAGCCCCGCATCGGGCTCCCTGCTCCGTGGGAAGCCTGCTTCTCCCTCTCCCACTCCCCCTGCTTGTATTCCCTCTCTGGCTGTCTCTCTCTCTGTCAAAAAAAAAAAAAAGAAAAGAAAGATGCAAAGGTCTCTCCCCTTACCTGCCTCCTATCTCCATCTCTCATTCTCTAAGGTTGCTACTCAAAAGTCTTTTTAACAAACTAGATCATACTTTATGTACTATTTTGCACGTTGGTTTATTCCACTTAATAGTTCTTGAAGATCCTTCTACATTTACCCAGATTACCACCCTCACATACATACACCTATTTCATTCTTTCAAATTTGACTCTAAACATTAAGCGTGGTTAAATGATAATTAATCTCCAGTTCCCAGCTGGTAGGCATTAGGATTGCTTCCAGTTCTTTTAAAAATCATTGCAAATCATGATGAAATGAACATCCTTTGCATATATATTTTTGTGCAGTTATTTCAGACTATATGAATAGAACAAATTACTAAAATTGAAATAGATGAGTCAAAGGAATATGAATTTTTAAAATTTCAATAGCTACTGAAACATTGCTATTCCACCATAAGCTTTACGGAAATGATGGCTTCTCCACATCCTTGTCAAACTGGCCAGCAGCAAACTTTAATCTGAGCTAATTTGATAAATGAAAAATATTAATTCATTGTTATCTTAATTTGAATTTCTATCGTAATTATTCAGGTTGAGCATTTTATATTTACTGACCAACTGTTTTACTTTTTCAGTGAATTGCCCAGGAATGATTTTTTAAGATGCTATAAGTGAGATTAAAAGCACCTTCAAACCAAGATGGACCTACTTTCTTCTTCCCTTTGTACAAATATTATGCATTATTAAATCTGATTTTAGGGAACTGTCTCTGAAAGCTACCAAGAAGTAGAATGTGGATTTTCTCCAGAACCAGCTGCAATGAACTGCAGAAAAAGGAACCTTCTACTCACTGGATATACCTTTGCTCTTTATTATCCCCAAAAGATGTAATTCCAGAAATACCATTGTACATTCAATGTGATGTGTGTTTTTTATTTTGTTTATTCATTAACTTTTAGTTATTGATGGTGTATTACGCACAAAACCATCAATATAGCTTCTATAAAGGGAAGTAGCCAAATAAAATAAGACAATAAGTTAGACATAATCCTTCCTCTTAGGGCATAGATAGTGTTTTTGAGAACAAACAGGAAAGGAAAAGAAATACAGTGATAGGTTAGGGATGCTGCTTGAGTACTAAGGAGTTGGAACTTCACTTGAGATAAGAGGAAATGAGTGCTGCTAAAGGACAATATTCAAACTGCTTTTTAAGCAAATTATTCTAAAAGCAATGTAGATGAAGAGAAGAGAGGGATTAGAGGTAGAAGAACTCATTAGGAGGCTATCCCTTTTACAGGTGACAGATAATAAAGATCAAGATTACCACAGTGGCAATGGGAATGGCCAGCTGGGAACTACCAATGGGGATGCTAGGGGGAAGCATAATTCTCTGGAGCAGACATTGGATGGCATAGAATCATCAAAGCAAGAAAGGATGAGTCCTAAGAAGGAGGGATCATTAAGAATGTAAAATTCTATGGTCCATCCATATCACCCTGAATGTGCCCCATCTCGTCTCATCTCAGAAGCTAAGCAGGGTCAGGTCTGGTTAGTATTTGGATGGCAGAATGTCAAATGCTACAGACTAATGGAATTCTCACCCTTGCCCATCTTTATTCATCCTAGTGGAAATGAGAGCATACCATTATTATCTTCATCTAATCAGGAAATACTTATTGGCTCCTGCTATATCAGACACAGTACTATGTGCTCAGTAAATGATAAAATGATAAATAATGGAAAAAAATAGTAAGCAAAATCGGTAAGGTCCTTACTTTCACGTAGCTGAGAACTTACCCAGAGAGCATTAAACCAAAAGCAATGATGATACTGCCATTTTGCTCTGGGGGAACCACCTCTCCGCCATTGTTAGATCTTGTGCATCAGCTGACACTAACTCTTCCCCAGCTTCCCAAAATGGTGTATTTGATCTAAGACCAGACCCATGGGAGGAGGGGAGGGTGCCTTCTCTGTCTGGCTACAGTGAGCCGTGGTGGCCAGTCACAGTTGCTGAGACTTCATTCCAGGTGTTTTGGTTCAGCTCTCTGAGAAGCAGACTCTCTTCCCTCCATGGTGGGAACCTGGAAGTGTGAAGTCAACCTTGTCTGTGATTTGAAAAATAATTTTCTACAATAAGTAGAAGGCAGAGCCAAGAGTTACAGAGAAAACCATGTCCTAATGATATCATTTGAGTCTGGTCAAGCTCTGACCAAAGCTAGATTTATTCCTGAACTTTTGGGTTAGGTGAGGCAATGAATTCTATTTTGGTACAAAAGCAGTTTGGTTTGGATTTTCATTCACTTGTAATCAAAAGAAGTCTAACCATTACAACTCAGTTCTTAAAAAAAAAAGTCCTGTTCTTTTTTTCGAGACAGCAAAAAAAATTGAAATTACTTTTCTCTAAACATTTTATTGCAAAACTATGGTGTATTACAAAATTTGAAGCATTTGAAATCTAAGAAGAATGGTATTTCCTTGGAAATAATTAAATGACTATCTATGGAAAGTTATAGTATCTTCCAATCTGTTTTAAATTATGGTATAAAGTTCACAGCTGTATGTTTTTCAGTTACCAAAATGCAGAGAAGTCTGCTATTTGGGCCATGACAAACCTACATTTATTTCTCTTTTGAGATAGTAAAAATGTTGCTGTTATTACTTTATTGATAAATAATTGAAGTTTACTTTTTATTTCTAGGTAAAAATATTTTTTAAAAAATTAAACAGCTATTGTTTTGAGAATCTCTTATTTTAGTGGAGGAGGTGAACATATAAACCACTAAATGCACTAAAATCAGTGCATATGTTGCCTTGATCTTTACCTTTATGTTTTAAGCATCGTTCATTGGAATGCCTTCACATGACATGCACCTGGAAACAATGACAACGCTGCTTGAGAATTTTGAGGAATTTTTTCACACTACGTATGGCCATCGTTCAGAATCAGCTTGGAAATGCTGTGTTATACATAATCAGACTTTCAGACATGAGTAAATACAGTGATGCCTTCCTAACCTAGAGTTTCCCTCCCATGCAATTATAACTTATGGTCTTAATTGTGTCTGTTTTTTGAGCAACCACAGGATTTCAACTCCACTATTCTGTATTCTTTCTTTTCAGAGATAGTTAGAAAAAGAGGTGCTAGCACTTAGCTGTGGAAAGGGAATGTAACTTCGTGGAGTTTTTTTTCCCTCCTAGTGAAGATTTGAGAAAGGAAATTGAAATAATCTCCCAAACTTCCCCTAACCCAATTTTTAACATACCATCTAAGTATGAGGATAAAAATAGTACCTTTTCTAACTACCTCACAGGCTCATCAGGAAGCATAAATAAATACTTTTTATGAAAGTGGCTTGTGCATTTTCAAGAGCTGTACAAAGTTAGTCTTACTTCCAGTTTAGGGTTCCTAGAAGCAATGTGTTGTCCAGGCCAGTAGGACAGGCTACACATTGCACAAAGGTGTCACGGCATATCATGTAGATTTCTATATGTAGGTCAATAATTTTCTGGCAAATGGCAGTAAAGAGAGTCTTGTTCTGATAAATTCTCAATGTTCCAACAATGTTCCAACAGGAAGGGTTGCCTTTTTAAAATTCTCACAAAGGACCTTTGTATTGTGATTGAGGAAGCATTGTCCTGCCTATTTTTTCTCCCTTTCTGCAATCCAATATTCACACTATAGTCTGACAATTGCTCCTAAAATGCAAATTACATAGCTTTATTTCTCTGTCAAAACTCTTACAATGATTCTTCAAAGGCCTTCACAATAATTTCCTGGTTTCTAAAATTGGCAAGTTTTGAGACCCCTCACCAACCTGGTCTCATCTCTCCATGCCTCCTGCTACTCATCCCCCATGCCCCAGCATGAGGAGATACCTAGAATTCCCTGAACAGCCTGCACTTTCTTGCCTCTGAGCCTGAGGAAATACTCCTTATGCCGGAAACATCTTTCTACTTCTCTTTTCCTGTATGCATCTTAGAGGTCACATTAGATGCCCCCTCCTCCAGGAAGTCATCTCTCTAAGCTGCCCCTTTTACTCAACCCTCTAGGGGTCGATGTTTATTCCTGTGTTCTCTCTTGCAGTGGCCTCGTTGGTCATTCAACTGCCTCAAGCAGATAGTGAGCAACTGGAGAAGAGAGCGTGTCCCATTGACCTTTGTGCCTGGTACATATTAGACCTCACCTATATTTGCTGAATGAAATGGAGTCTGGCTTCTGATGTTGGATGTGTTGCTTATATGCCATGTGACCTTTCTCTATCTTACTTTCCTGCTAGAAAAATAGAAGTCTGACCATAGCATAATGTATAGGGAAGTTGAATCACTATGTTGTACAAGTGAAACTCATGTAAAGTTCTGTGTCATCTATACCCAGACAAAAACATTATAAAATAAAAAAATAAATAAAAGTATATTGCATTGATAAAAAATTCAAATTTGAATTAGCCAATTCAAAGAAGAGAACATTTAGACTTGGAAATGCATCATATGCTTTTCTCACCTAAATTCAGAATATTCTGTCTCTGCTGCTAAAATGGAAAAGAAAAGGAGGAGGGAAATTTTGGTGATTGGAACTCAAAGACATATGAAATATGTGTGTGCCCATGCATGTTTGCTCGTTAACATTAAATTTTCCTGACGGGCTTTGAGAAATTTTTTAACAAAAGATTATGGCAATGGAAATGCTTGGCAAGTGAAATTCAGCTATTTTACAGTGGTTTAACATTTTCCAAATGCCAAATGTAATAGGTGTTTGATACTGCACATAATTCACTGGATCTTTATTTTATTTTCACTTCAAATGTAGCGGTTAAGCTTCAGGGTAAATGGCTTCACCACACGATCGATCAGGGTCTATTCTGGGATTGTGAAAGAGAGCTTTACAATTATCTCATTAATTTGAAAGTCATTATGCAGGACTCAAGTGGCAGCTCCTCTTGGGGAGCAGTGTCTTCATTTTAATCATCCTGACTGTGGGCAGAGCAGAGTATCATTAGGATCTGGGTAGAAGTAGCAAAAGAGGCAAGGGACTATAGGAGCTGGAAAATGATGGTGGGAAGGAAAGAAGCAAGCCACAGAGAACAACTCTTGAGCGATGCTAAAACCCATGGTGCCTTAAGGTTTAAGAGAACGAGCAACGATCACATAAGCCATGTTGATCCATATTTCGTAATACATTCCCTCTGATACCCATAGGACATGAATGCTTTTGCAATCCCTGCCAATTTTGATATATTTTGCTGGAGGGGAATTTCCAAAGGAATCCATTATCTTCTGTGTCTTCCCACTATTCAAGGTTTTGTCAAGCTTTATTTTCTGTAGATTATGTTATAAAAATAATCTTTTCCCCAATTAAAAATTTGAGTATAACAGTGGATATGACTTTCAACATATACACATGCTCTTCTACAACACTGAGATTAAAATATACTCCTTGAGAGGATGGGGCTCTCTAATTTAGAATCATAGATTTGGTGGGTGTTGAAGAAGCAACTTGTCCTATAGAGAATGACAGCCAAAAAGGGAAATACCACTGAGTTACGTATGATTTAGAATTATTGCCCTTGAATCATTGAGAAGTTGAATGCTGGATGAAAAGTGTCAGTTGTTTTATCTGTGACAGCAATGGTCATAAATGCATCTGCTTTAGTGCAGAGAGAAGAACCTATTGCATTACCATGTCACCCTTTATAGAGTCACACCAGCAAGCACCTGCCATACATTTCAGTTGAATAAATCAGTGATTTTTTAAAGACCTGTCAGCAAACCGTGCCAGACTGGCTAGAGAAGAGTCACCCAAGGAGCTTGTTACCAAAAAAATCCACCCGTGTCTCTCCCCAGTTCACTTGAATTAGAATCCTTGTGGGGGAGGCCAGGAATCTTTCCTTTAAAACAGCTTTGGTGGTAACTCCAATGACCAGGTTTTGAAACTGCTGGACTACATCATATTTCATATGTTAGTAGCTGTACAACAAACTCTCCCCTCCCCACGATATTCTATGTAAGTGATACTCTCTTCAGGGAAAATAACTGAAAAGTTTGATAATGGCAATTCTCTGAAGAAAGAAAGCATTAATGGATGATGAAGCACAGTATCATCAGTTGTCTATCCTTGACAGATTATACACTTTTTACCTCTGGAATCTTAATTGCCCTCTTGGCTGGGTCATGAAATGGGAATTTTCCCGAAGTGGAGGTACATTAGTAGACTTTTACTCATTTTCTGGAACGAAATGGACAAGCCTGTAACCATTCACACCAGAAAAAAAAAAAAAAAATGTTCCCTTTAAGTCAACATGTCTTAACACTTCAAAACAGGCCAAACTTTACTACTGCACAACTTGAAACATTTGAAAAGAAGTTGTATGATTTACGATGGCTCATATGTTGTCAGTGATTCACCCAAGTATCCATGTTTTTAGTAATACCGTGCAAATAAATTGCAGCAAATATAAGAAGTGGGGATTTAAAGGTGAAACTGTTATTACTCACTTTCTTGAAATCAAGATGATAGGATTTGGAGAGAAGTTGAAATGTCAGACTGTTAATCTCTCTCAGAAAAAAAAAACCCTGGTATATTAGAAATTTTATAAATATATGTGAAAAACTGTTGGAAAAATTTTTTTAGCAGGGGTTACTTTTTCTTCACTTTATGAGAATGCGAGTTTTACCAGAAGGATCATTCATTCACCCAGCCAACAAACCGATACTGAGTGTCTACTCTCGACCAAGCTTCCTGATCAGCCTGACCACACAACTAGTTCATATTTAATCATCTGCCCTTTCCATTAAATAATTATTTCTAACTGGAATTGAACTAAAAGAGATATTCATTTATTAATTCACTTAAGTAATTTTTTTCTAGATTACCTTGCAAAGCACTATGCTATGCTCTATTAAGGATTTTCAAAATTACATACAGAACTTCTAACAGTTTACAATCCATAAGAACTCATAAAGATGACTGCACAAGGTGTTCCTCAAGTAGTAGAAAACAAATATTTTACTTTTTGCTTCCTCACTTTCTTACAAAAAAAGATAAGGATGGTTATGAGGGGAGTCAAAGACATACAGATACAAATTCTTTTCCAGTAGAGTTCAATGTGGATTGACAAAGTGTGTCATTTCTTTTAAACCAGCAGAGAAGTAGTTGAAAATGTACGATTTATTTGCCTATAAGATGGAATCCCATGGCCATTCATTTTAATACCTCTCTTGCATACCTTCAGCATCCTTCCATTCACTTCACTATACTCACCTGTCACAAACCCAATCTCCTGAAATCCAACCCCACCCCCAGCCCCACCCAGGTCCCAGCCTGCACCAGTGCAGCTGAATGTGGCTGGAGACAGACACACTGATGGTTTCCCTTCAAATTCACCTTCATGTTTCCCAGCAATCATACTATTTGTTCCCTAAATCTCCTACTCTCTGGCTTTTTCTTTTATTTATTTATTTATTTATTTATTTATTTGAGAGAGAGAGAAGGAGAGACAGTGAGAGAGCACAAGTGGGGAAGAGAGGGAGAAAGGGGCTCCCTGCACAGCAAGGAGCCCCATACGGGACTCGATCCCAGGGATCATGACCTGAGTTGAAGGCAGACGCTTAACTGACTGAGTCACCCACGTGCCCACTCTCTGACTTTTTCGTGTCTTTTCTTCTGCCCTCAAACTTCTAACACCTTCTCCATCCCCACTTTCAAGTGAAAAAAAAAATTAATTTCACCAATATTTCAATGAATTATGTCTAATAAAGCTCCCCAAACTTAATGGTGTGACACACACAAAAAAAAATGGTTAAGAATTTAGGCAGGATTTGACTGGGAACTTCTTACACACAATGTACAGCAGCTAGGGTTATTTAGCTGGGAGCCATGCTGGCCTAGATCTCCAAGATGGCCTCTCATCCTCCATAACTCTGCATGAGTCCCCTAAGTATTCAGTAGCCTGGATTTCCATAGAGCATGGCAGCTGGGCTCTAAGAAAGAGGGAGTAAGATATCCCAATTTCTTTTCTTTCCTTTTTTTAAATTTTTTTAAAGATTTTATTTATTTATTTGAGAGAGAGAGTGAGAGAGAGAGAGAGCACATGAGAGGGCGGAGGGTCAGAGGGAGAAGCAGACTCCCCGCCGAGCAGGGAGCCCGATGCGGAACTCGATCCGGGGACTCCAGGATCATGACCTGCGCCGAAGGCAGTCGCTTAACCAACTGAGCCACCCAGGCGCCCAGATATCCCAATTTCTTAAGGCTCATGCTTGGAAATCCCAGAACATCACTCCCACCTTATTCTATTGGTCAAAGCAAGACTTGGTGGATTCAAAAGAAGGAAAATAGATTCAACATCCTGATGTGAGAAACTGCATGTGAATACAGGGTTAGGGGGAACTGTTGATAGACATAATTGAAAACTACAACTAATTAAATATTAGTTACCATGCCTGATCATCACATCAACCACTTTACCTAGACCTGTGCCCACATGTCCATGTTCTCTCATGTTACTATTGATGAACTGTCCATCACTGAACAAAAGTCAACCTCCGCTTTTACATTAGAATCCACTTTCACGGGGTGCCTGGGTGGCTCAGGTGGTTAAGCGGCTGCCTTCTCCTCAGGTCATGATCTCTGGGTCCTGAAAGCAAGCCCATGTCGGGCTCCTGGATCAGCGGGGAGTCTGCTTCTGCCTCTGCCTCTCCCCCCTGCTCATGCTCTCTCTCTCTCTCGCTCTGTCTCTCTCTCTCTCAAATGAATAAATAAAATCTTTAAAAAAAAAAAGAATCCACTTTTACCTGTTCAAGGTCATTGTTTCCGTAATTTTTCTTCTTTGCCCTGCATCATTAGTTGTTTTCTTCATTATGTAATTCCCATTGGTAAACTAATGTAGTTTTTCTCCTCTTAAAAAACAACCAAAGAAACCAAAATTCCTCTCCAGAATCCACTATCTCCCTTCAGACATTTTTTTTCCTGTTCCTTCTTAGGGCAACACTCTCCAAAAGATGATTTGTATGCACTGTCTTCAATTCCTCTTAACCCATCCTATCTTGAACCCACTCCAATCAGGTTTTGTTCCAGTGATTCCACCAAAGGAGACCTTAACTCTAAAACCATATCTTCCACCTTCAAAATGCAAAGTCCAGGGGTGCCTGGGTGGCTCAGTCGGCTGAGTGCTGACTCTTGGTTTTGGCTCAGTTCATGATCTCGTGGGTCATGGGATGGAGCCTTGCTGGGGGCTCCATGCTCAGCGCAGAGTCTGCTTGAGGATTCCCCCCACACTGCTTCTCCTTCTGCTCGAGTGTGCACACTCTCTCACTCTCTCTAAAATAAAGAAATAAATCTTCATTAAAAATGCAACGTACAATGCTCTGTTCTTATCTCATCTGACCATCCGGAGCATTGAGCTCTATCAACACCTTCTCCTTGAAACAGTTTTTTTCCCTCTTGGCTTCAAAGACAATACACTCCCCTGATTTTCTTCCCACCTCACTGATGACTCTTTCTGTCTCCTTTTTGTTGATTTCGTCGCATTTCTTCAATCTCTGCTCCAAGGCTTAGTTCTTGGTTCTCTTCTCATCTTTATTTACTCACGTCTCATGACTTCAAATACTACCTAGGTTCTGAAAATTCTAGTACTGTATTCTCCAACCCTGACCTCTTTCTCAAATTGCAGACTGTATCTGACAGCCCCCTTGAAGTCTCTGCTTGGATATCACATCAGAATCTCAAACTAACATGTCCAAAAGTGAGCTGATAATCATGTCCCCAAATGGTCCTCCCACGGATTTCCCATCTCAGTAAATGGCATCTCCATTTTTCCAGCTGTTCCTGCCAAATACTTCAGGACATCTTGGGATTTCTTTTTTTCTTAAAATCCTCGTTGAGTTTGTCTTCACATTCCTTTAAAATGCATTCATAATCTGAATACTTTTCACCACCATCTCTCACCTAGATTTCCCTAAATAGCTTTTACTCTTGTTTCCTTATGGTCTATTTTCACGACAGTAGACAGGGATCTTTTTTAAGTTGGATGATTTACTCTTCTACTTAAAACCCTTCAGTGACTTCCTGTTTCACTCACAGTGGCCTCCCATGGCCTCCAGTCTGGCCTGATATCATGTCATTCTGTGCCTGTGATCTCATCTCCCACCTCCCTGCCCCTCACTCATTCACTCCAGCCACATTGAAGAACTGTCTGTCCCCAGCCCACTAGGGATGCTCTCATCACTGTGTCTTTGGACTTACTCTGCCCTCTGCCTGACATGCTGCTTTACCCTTGCCACCCTGGACATAGCTTTGATTTTACTTGTCGATTGTTTATTGCACATCTCCCCCATCATGATATAAGTTCCGTGAAGGCAGGGACTTTCATCAGTTTTGTTTGTGGTTGTATCCCCAGACCCAGCAATAGCACCAGCTACGTGGTAGGCACTCCATAAATAAGTGTGGAATTAGTAAATTTTCATTTCCTTTTTTGTTTGTTTGTTTCTTTTGTTTTTATTTTTTTAAAGATTTTATTTATTTATTTGAGAGAGAGAGAATGAGAGCGAGAGAACGAGCACATGAGAGGGGAGAGGGTCAGAGGGAGAAGCAGGCTCCCCGCCGAGCAGGGAGCGCGATGCGGGACTCGATCCCGGGACTCCAGGATCATGACCTGAGCCGAAGGCAGTCGCTTAACCAACTGAGCCACCCAGGCGCCCCTGTTTCTTTTGTTTTTAAACATAGTCAATTCTTTATGCTCTTTGAAATGTATTTTATTTTATGCTGAAATGAGAGATAGAAATGGTTAACCGGTTCTTTCAAAAACCCCTTTGGTGAAACTAAATTTTGATGCTTCCTTTGTTCTGTATTTATCCTTACTAGATTCTGTCCATTCCCTGCCCTTGTTTCTTGCTGCTTGGATTAATATGGCTTTGCTAATGTGTTTTAACAAGTGATAGAGGTAGTCACACCAAACTTCTCTTTCTCCCCTGCTTATTCTTAAACATCTGTGCCAAATCACTTACATGCTGCCTCCTGGTTAGCCGAGTGACAAGAAGCAGGCTCGTTTTAGTTTCCTCAAATCCTTTTTAATGTACTATTTCCCACTTACATTTTCCCTCCTGGTTAGCCGAGTGACAAGAAGCAGGCTCGTTTTAGTTTCCTCAAATCCTTTTTAATGTACTATTTCCCACTTACATTTTCTCTCAGCTTCTAGGATTTGGGGACTGCTGGTATGTTACTTGGGACTTGATTCTCCTTCCTTTTACTTTGCTACCAATCTTGCCTGTCTTCCTCGTATTGAACTTTGTTTTATCATGGTTCCTGATTCTCTCTGACCATCTGTTTTTGGAGTCTACCGCTGCCTGAGGTGGGACATTTGTTTCCCTGTGTGTGTGGGGAGAGGGGGTGTGCCACACCCCTCCCTGCCTCACATCTCCAATGAGCAATGGTGCCAGCTTCTGGACATGTTCTGGAGGAATGGGAGCAAATCTGGTCGTTCTAGATGATTTTTTTTATAGTTTTGTCATTTTTGTTTAAAATGTTTCATTGGGATTTTTTAGTGTTGTATCGTCAAGTTGAAGATAATTATTGACATCTTTTTCAAATAAGAACATTTTATTTCTTATCACTCAAATTTTCCTATAAATGCTCTACTAAAATATAGTTTTCTTTAACTTGGCAAAATGTTTCTCATTAAGGACCAGATTGAGTATTTGTGTATTCATTGTCGTTAATAAAAGCTTTTTTATTGTATTTATGGGTAATATATGAGATAGTATTTCTGTGGGGGGGGGGTTTCTGAGGGTAAAATTTATTTGGAATTTTTAAAAATTCTTCATTATAAAATAATTTTAAACTAATTTTCAGAACTATATGTAATAATTTTGTCTCTAGGTCTTGTTTATGTTGGTTATATAAGAACCTCTTTATAACAAATAATTGTATAACAAAGAGTTCTATATTACAAGAATAATATAGAATAGAATCTTTTTAAGTTTTCATAGGAACACACAAACCTTGATTTTAATGATATATTCTAAGTTTTTATGTGTTTTGTGTGCATATGTCAGTTGGTCTAAATTAGGACATACATGGGGCGCTTGGGTGGTTCAGTCTGTTAAGCATCTGCCTTTGGCTCAGGTCATGATCCCAGGGTCCTGGGATGGAGCCCCGCATCTGGCTCTCTGCTCAGTGGGGAGCCTGCTTCTCCCTCTCCCACTCCCCCTACTTGTGTTCCTGCTCTCGCTGTCTCTCTGTCAAATAAATAAAGAAAATCTTTAAAAAAATAAATAAATTAGGACACACATGTAGTACCTATGTTACTCCATCACTTCCTCAAACACTACACACTATCTCTATAAACAATGCATACTTTAAATTAGAAACTGAAACATTAAATGGCTTAATAACAATAGGACTGGGAATAATGACTTATTTTTCACGTTGGTGTTGCATTTTGTTCTCACTATATTACGATATATAGTTGGAAATAGTCCAATGAGCTGCTTTTTTATGGAGCACTTGGCTCATGCTCTGAGTGAAGGAAACTTCAAGAAGAAAGCTGCCTTGAGATAGCTCTGAAGAGGTGGGACTAGCATGAACACACTGCTCTGAAGTTGAGAAATTTTACATCCTTTTGTGACCCTCAAAATGGGAGCAATAAGGCAGAAAAATAGTCAAAGGTATAAACCTTTCCTCTTAACCCAAGATTATAGGAGACAGATTGGTACTGCCAGAGATAACCCTATCATTAGAATACCCCAAATAGAGGGGCTACCTAAGAACAAGCCCACCAGAAAAACACTGTGTTTCTTCCTTAAACAGTTAATATAACTCTAAGAGCATGGTTTGCTAAGTATGAGGAAAGGGATTGAAATAAGGATCTATCAGGATGCTTTCACAGATAACATCCCTGACACACATGCACATGCACACACACACACACACACGCACCTTGGTAATTCTGCTTTTCTTCCCATAGGAAAATTGCATTCTTTAAACATGCAATACTTGATGATGGAGCCAGATGTCAAAAAGCATGTGGAGTTGGAGAAGAATACAGCCTTAAGATTGAAGATTTGCCATGGAAAATCCAAATACAGATCAAGGAATTTTTTTAAGTGAAACTTTTAACAGTCTATTGTTTGTAGTCCATTTAGGAGACAAGATATCCTATATGCTTTGAAAACAGTTACTGATCTGAAAGTAAGATTAGTTATAAAATCCACTTCTTCCTCATCACCTCCTATGCTAACAATCATCAATTGACTGTATCGGCATTCAGGTTGTCATATTAAACATATACGCAATCCAAACCCTTCCCCCCAGTTCTGATCATGTCACTACGGCCACTTTCTCCAAAGCCTAACTAACATCACACGCTGAGGCTGAGACATTTGTCAATTTACTTTAGGTACTCTATTGGTGTACCTAGAGTACCTAAAGTAAATTTGTCAATTTACTTTAGGTACTCTATTGGTGTAAAAGTTTTTATTTTACATCTCTGAGTACTTTGGTTTGGAAAGAAGTGTAGAGATTTTTTATAGGTCGTGTGTAAAGGAAGGGGCTCATTAACAAACACAATTCATTTAAAAATTTTAAGAAAGGCGATCCAAAATTATAGCACAATAAGCTGACACATTGTTTTGTCTAAACAAATCCATGTGTTGGAGTGCTGATTCTAGGATATCTTCCAAACCTACAGATTTTTAGCATTCCCCTTGTTACGTGCATGTGCCTCTGCTGAGCCAGCATGCTGTGCTGCTTTGACTCAAAAGAGTTGTCCATATCCATGCATTAAGTCACTATACCGGACACGCACCACTGGAATGCTGTGACCTACATACGGTGTATGTGGTTTACATTTTCAGTAACTGGGAGGCAATTTAATTGTCTGACTCAATTACAGTAAGTGAGAGCCAGACTGCCAAGTCTTCATTCACCTCACTGAAAACGGACCCCTCAAAGTCAAGCCAAATTCTCAAAGGAGAAGCTGGGTCAGCAAAGCTGCTGCTGAATCACGTGTGTTGCAGTCTGTATCTTGAAAAAGCTGCTAGTTTTCCTTGATCCTTTATTTCTAGTGCTCGCTCTCTGAAACTGGTCAAACTCTAAGATCAACAGTACAATTGAGTTTGACTCTAGCAGAATGGTGATCCTATGCTGGGCAACTGTTTCCTAGCTTAAAGCCAAAAGAAATATTGCCCAGTAGGAGGAACCATAATAAACCTGGGTTTTTGATTAATTTGGAATGTGTACATTTTCCAAGCAGCACTGATATGCTTGGAATTCTGCATGAGTCTTAATCCCCACTAGAAAGAGGTAGCCTGGGCTCTTGGGACTACACTACCTCATGTCCTCATGTGGCCAACTGCCTCAAGATTGGTTTGTAAAGTGACTCCTTCTTTGACCTGCCAACACTGGCTCCTGACCAGAAGGCACAGGGTATGCTTAGCCAGAGAACTGCCACTTAGCGAGAAACAGGTCAAGTGTCCACTGAGAAACCACTGATCTAACGCTCAGTTCCTAATGAAGCAAAGGGAATCTGTTCAAGTCTCTTTCTTTGTAACGTGCCAAGCAGTAGGCATTAGATTTGAAGTCTGCCCCTCTTTGGTAACTATGTTAAAAGATAATGGGGATAATTCTCAGCGAGAGTAATGACCAAGCCTGACGCGTGCCATGAGAATTCCCAGAGAAAGGCTGGTAAAATTCTAGTAAGTAAGAAGAGTAAAACCAGAGTGAGAGGAGATCCATTTTTATACCTCAGCTCTGAAAGCAAATGATTCTGCACTATTTATAGTAACCATGAAAATCCCCACAACTTGATAATAAGCAGGTGGGCCACTGACATTTCTTAGAAGTACAAATAATTATGATGGAAACTTCCTCTTTCTCCCACAGCTGAGTTTATGCAGTGAATGCAAGGTCCAGAGTGGGGCAGAAGAGAAGGCCATGAGAGACAATCTGACCTGAGGCTGATGTTTTCTTTTTTTTTTTTTTCTGGTTTCTGTATTATCAATGTCTTTAGGATCACATGGCTATGTTTGAAAGATCAGTGGGACAGGAATGATCACAATTTAGATTATTTGACATTATGCCTACTTAAAATATGATGTAGAAAAAATGTAATAGGGGCGCCTGGGTGACTCAGTTGGTTAAGCAACTGCCTTCGGCTCAGGTCATGATCCCGGAGTCCCAGGATCGAGTCCCACATCAGGCTCCCTGCTCAGTAGGGAGTCTGCTTCTCCCTCTGACCCTCCCCCCTCTCATGTTCTCTCTCTCTCATTCTCTCTCTCAAATAAATAAATAAAATCTTTAAAAAAAAAAGAAAAAATGTAATAAAATACAATAAACTTGTGAGGAAGATAGGCCATTTCCCATCACCACTGAAGGTTGAAAGCTGTTCTACCTTATGAGGAAAATATTAATCAATGCCATTTGGCTCTTCAGAGTCTTCATTTGCCTTTCTATAGACTAAATTGTTTTCAGTAATATCTCATAACTTGTTAACAATCCATTAATGTTCAGAATTTTGGGGGGGGCGGATTATATGCCTTGAAAGATATTCTTAAAATAAATGGGTCCATACAGTTGTTGGGGCAGAGAGGAAAGGAGTGGGGAATGTGGTTGAGAGTATTGACCCTGGCACCACATGACCTGGGTTTGGATCAAGCTCTGCCATTTTGTAACTGTTGGCTACAGTTTTTTTTTTCCCCCTCCTAAGCCTCAGTTTTGTTTTTATCTATAAAATGGGAGGAAAAAAGATTAATGAAATAATGCATCTTAAGCTCTTAGCATAATGTATGGTATATAGGAAACAGTTAACAAGAGTTACTGATTATTATCTTACAAATAAGCAAGTCAGCATGTACACACACACAAACACACAGCACACATACACAGTCTTTTATTCATGCACTGGTACTAGAATCTTCATTCATTTATTTAGAAGAAGGACCTATAACATTTTTGTTTTTAGATAGAATTTACTGAGCAAGTGAAGTAAAGGACCCTCTATAGAATGCGATTTCAGGGTTCCTGGAAGACCCTTCCTCACATACTGAGAGCTGATGTTCCACATATTATTCCATCTTATTGAGGTATGTTAAAACTTAAGTTTAAATTTCCCTTCTTTCTTCCATTCTTCTCTTCTCCTCTCCTCTCCTCTTCCCTTCCCTTCCCTCCCCTCCCCTCCCTCCTCCCTCCCTTCCTCCCTCCCTCCCTCCCTTCCTTCCTTCCTTCCTTCCCTCCTTCCCACCTTCCTTCCCTCCTCCCTCCCTCCCTTCCTTCCTTCTTTCCTTCCTTCCTTCCTTCCTTCCTTCTCTTTCTTCTCTTTTCTCTTTTCCTCACCCATTCTCTTCCCCTATCTGGGATTTCTTGGGCTTCCCAAAGTTCCTACAGATGGTGGGAAGTTGCCATGAGCTGCCCAGGGTTCAGATTCACTGCGAAGTTCTGCAAAGTCAGCACTACCATCTGCTGATTATTCTTTATTTTAACATTAAGACAAAAATGTTTTCAGAGGAATATTTTTTAAGCTCTAGTGGTAACAATATATTTTTATTCTCATCATTATTTATTTCGGATTTTTTTTTTTTTTTGCAATTAACATGTATCACTTTCACAATCAGAAATAAAAAAGCATTTAAGGAAAATAAAGAAAGAAATTGATAGCACTATTCAGAGTGCTAATTCAGGGCAAGAATCATTTGTCCCCTTTCTGCTTCTCCTGCCATAATTTCTAAGGATCTTGGATGTGTGGAGAAAAGATACTTAGGTATTAGGGTTATGTATTTTATTGTTCTTACCTTTCATCATGACATTTCTAACAGTTTTCCAGTCATAAAAAAAAAACTCTATGAAGTATTTGACACATAACATATATATTTCTTCCTTCCTGGGGTTTGTACAGTTTGTAAATTAAAATTGCAAATGTGAATATTATTTGCTATCTTTATCTGCCTTTTGGCCTCAGAAGTTCCCTCACACATTTACTTTTTCCTTTTCTGCATATGACATTCAAGAATGTTACACGCTTTAACTTTTAGTTCATCTTCTATGGAAGCCTTCAGCATATCAGAACAATTTCTCACATTCATATGGAAGTATATTTCAGTACAATGGCCCATCAGCTTGCACAATAAACAAGAGTGAATACTAAAAACATTTTCTGAAAGTAAAATCAAATCAAATCAAATCTACAAATGTATCTTGAGAAATCAACTTAGAGTAGCAATTTCTCTGGCTCATGGACACATTTTTCTTCCATGAAAGGTTTCTAAATTCATGTCTACCCATTTGAAGAAACTGTGACAGAACAGTTACGACTTTTCCCAGTGAGAAAAAAAAAAAAAGAAATCACATACATCAGATGTTCCATATGCTTGTGTTATGTAAAAGTCTTGAACATTTTATTGACTCTGTCTGGTCAGATGTCTCAGGAAACACATCAGCTTATGACACACAGGTTCACACCTTGAATCCACTTTCTTATATTGCTTTGAATTGGCTTTTTCTCTGTGAGGCAAGGCCATTAGCTTCAATTAGCCTGATACTAAAGACAATGAGGATATTATCAGTAAGTATGTGTGACACCTCAACACATAGGCTTAGACAAAAGCAGCATAGCTTTTAAACTCACAGATCTCTTTGAAGGCAGCACTTTCCTGAGCTGCGGGAGAGCCACTGCGGGATTTCTGGGTAAAGAAGTTTTCGTCATCACTTCTCCAGAGATCCTGGAAGCACAGAGTATCTCCCTGGGCTCCTGGCCAGCTCCAATAGAGGATTGGCTTCCTCCACCACTTCCTCCCCAGAGATTCCTTACTTGAAACGTGTGCTGCTTGAAGAGGGTAAACCAGTTACCACAGTGCTGGTTGGAGTCCCTCTTCCCATCTGGCAAATTTATCATTAAGTTATTGACAAAACAAACAAACAAACAAACAAAATGAATGAATAGCGTTACTCATACATTTGAGTAGAAGCTTTCATACTCAATTTCTAGAAACTTGGAAAAGAAAGGAAATGGAATGGAGGAGATTTGCAGTAGGAAAACTTTGATGAGTGGCTCTTGAAGTAAGTAGGAAAGAGTCTGTCCTCTTTCTACAGCGACTTTCCAAACCCACAGAAACACATATTGAATATATTATGGGCCATATTCTCATTCTTTTCCTCTCTTTTGACGTGTAAGATAATACTTCTCCTTCCTTTGATTCTCTGAATCTTTCAATGTACTAATGGTTTGTTTTTTGATGCATATGTGCCCAAAAGTGGTCCTCCTTGTGCTGCTTTTCCAGAGCAAGCCTCTTTAATCTTACCTTATGTATGACACTTGTCATTGTGTTAATCATCCCCTGCAGCGTGTTAATAGGTGGGTCACCACACACAGTTTTACAATCTATTTGGAGAACTTCAGAAGAGAGCAAGAGTTCTTACAAAAGTGTAAAATTAAAATAATGAAAAATTTTTCTTGTTCAGGTTTCCATAAGATTTCATTATATATGTAGATACATATACATATATATGTATAATTTATCTAACATGAGAAAATGCTGTGATGATTTTCCACATTTTATTAATTTATACAAAATCACTTTTTTCTCTGTGTCAGCTTCTTATGATTCTTTTATAGCATTTATCATAACATTTCTGACATATCTCACTGAGTACATGGAGATTATGTCCAAAGCAATGGCTAGGTCTTATTCTTCCTTGGTGTTGGAATACTTTGATCCTTGGCACAGAGTAAACATTTAAATGCACATTAGTTGAATGAATAAAAAAACAGATGAATAAATGGAGAGACAGTCACATGCATATATTTAATACTAGAATCTTGTCTATAAAACAAATGCAGGAAGATTTACTAAGTTTTTCCTAGAAGAGCTCACTAAGATTAGGCATGATATAAATAGAATGATGATGCAATACTCTACAGCAGGGTTTCTCAACAGCAGCAGTGTGGACATTTGGGGCAGGAGAATTTTTTGTTGTGGAGGCGGTTCTATGAATTGTAAGATGTTTAAGCAGCATCCCTGGCCTCTGCCCAGTAGATGTCAGCGGCAATGCCTTCCCAACTCTGCCAACCAAAAGTGCCTTCAGACATTACCACCTGTCCCTGGCAGATGGAGGGACAAAACCACCTTCGGTGGAGAATTACTGTCAACTAGTGTCTGATTTCAGGATGGTATTACACATTTGTGTTGCTTTTTTTTTTTTTCTTTTCTAGAAAGTGAGTATGTAACTGGGGTGGGAAATAGAGTGGGAATAGTAATGCCATTTTCCTACTCAGATTAGGAAGGATGGGAAACAATCTTTGTGTTCCAAAAAACTCATTTAAGAGATGTCATTTATTTGGGTAAACTAATATTTTCAAGCTGTAAAGTGAAAATAAGGCCCTGGAGGCCCAAGTCCCAGTGCTTCTAAAGCATGGGCTCTCTCTGTGGATTCCACCTATAAAATACACATCCCCACATTGCTAGAAGAAACTGACACTACTTTTTTGTCTGTTCTATGCTTGTTCTGTGTACTAAAAATAAGTACATAGTTGGCATTTTTCCTAATTAAATAACCCCATCTTCCAAATTCTGCAGAATTTGCTTCTATTTTGTTTTATTTTAGAAATTGGATAAAATAGAACTGAGTTCCTGGACTCCTTAGTTTATCCATAAAATTTACTTAAATCCAATAATCATTTTACTAACACGTTTTTAAAATTCTTTCACATTAGGGGCGCCTGGATGGCTCAGTAGTTAAGCGTCTGCCTTCAGCAAAGGTCATGATCCCAGGGTCCTGGGATGGAGCCCTGAGTCAGGCTCCCTGCTCAGCGGGGAGTCTGTTTCTCTCTTTCTCTCTGTCCCCACGCCTGCTTGCGTGCACCCTCTCTCTCTTAAATAGATAAATAAAATCTTAAAAAAAACAAGTTGAAATGTTAAAAGAAACAAAATTCTTTCACATTAAAAAATACTCTCTGAAAAAGCAGGTCAGATAACCTCGATGTAATGAGTGAGGAAGAAATGGAAACAGAGGGAATTAGAAAAACAGTGTAGGTTTATAGATTATGTTACTGGCAGAACCAGGAGTAATCTGATGTCTTGAGTCCCTATCCCAACATATACAACATTTTAATTAGTACTTTCAGAATGCTCTCAAGACAGGATGTATTCTTTTACACTCCTACAGTGATACATTCAGTTTTCATCCCCCACCCCCTCATCTTCTCACCAATATTTGGCTCTATCTTACTTTAGTCTTTGCCAATATCATGATTGTAATGTATCATTCTGTGATCACTCTAAGGTTGGACTTCTCTTCTTATATTTCATGACTATTTGTATTTGCACTTCTACTAACTGCCTATTCCTTTTCTCAATTTTTTGGTTACTCTCATTCATGTATATTTCTTGTATATTATAAATCAGAAATCTCTGTCAGTTTTAGACATTATGAATGGTTTCTGGCAGACTGTCACCAAGCTGTTAATTTGTACATGAAGAAACTTCTTAATTTCAATGACGTGATATCTACTGATTCATTCAGTTCTCTTTGTGGTGGTCAGCTTTGTATAGGTTATAATTTAGACACTCAACCATGTTTTTTCTCTTTAAAGTTTGCTGGTTTGTGGTACTCTCTGTATGATAAATTTCCCATATATTCATAAACCCCATTTCTGAGTCCTATTCCATTTCATTGGTATATTGATCTATTCCTGTGCTATTACTACAAAGACTTTCTCTCTCTTATCCTTCTTTCTTTTCTTTTTTTTAAGTTAAAATTTTTTTTTGTTATAAAAATATGCTTTGTGGCATATCTAGTGTACCAGTATATCAGTCAGTGTTCTCAAGAGGAACAAAACTAGTAGGAGCTATATATACATAATATAATATATATATATTTCCCCATTAATGAAGGAGAAATCAAGACATTTTTCAGTGAAGGAAGACTAATATAATTTGTTACAAGCAGAACTATTCTGATGGAATGACCAACAGAAATTTGCTAAATGAAAAGAAATGATTGGGGCGCTGGGGTGGCTCAGATGGTTAAGCGTCTGCCTTCGGCTCAGGTCATGATCCCAGGGTCCTGGGATCGAGCCCCGCATCGGGTTCCCTGCTCAGCAGGAAGCCTGCTTCTCCCTCTCCCACTCCCCCTGCTTGTGTTCCCTCTCTTGCTGTGTCTCTCTCTGTCAAATAAATAAAATCTTAAAAAAAAAAAAGAAAAGAAATGATAAGAGAAAGAATCTTGGAACATTAGGAAGGAAGAACAATTGAAAAGGTAAAAATATGAGTAAAGACAGTAGATTGTCCTTTTCTTCTTGAATTTTCTAAATTATATTTTACAATTTGAAGCCAAAATTATAACACTGTCTGATGTGATTCTAACTTATGTAGAGGAAATATTTAAAATAATTGTATTATAAATGGGGGAGTGTAAAGGGGTATAAAAGGAGGTAAGGTTTCTACATCTCACTTCAACTGATAAAATGTTAACAATTGACTGTGATAAGTTATATGAATAATGTAATGATGTAATAATGGTATGTATGATTCCATTTCTATAATATTCTTGAAATGACAAAATTGTAGAGATGGAGAACAAATTAGTGCTTGACAGGCATTAGGGAGAGTAGGGGGAGGGGTATCAAGAGGGAGATTTTTGTGGTAACGGGATAACTGTATCTTGATTGCAATAATGGCTACGTTATTAAATCTACACTTGATAAAATGACACAGAATCACACATTCATTGTATCAGTGTTAATGTCTTGGTTTTGATACTGTACTAGTGTTAGGTAAAATGTAACCATTGGGGGGAACTTGGTGAACTGGTACACAGGATCTCTCTCTATTACCTTTACAACTTCTGTGAATTTCTAATCAGTTCAATATAACAAAATTTAAACAAAAATTTGCATCATCTGTCAGCATTGCAATAAATTAACTTTTGGGAATAGGAAAAAATATATTTTTTCCCTTCTGGACTTTGGAAATTCTTAAAGCTCAGAAAGATGGAGTCATTCCAGGAAGTGGGTATTCCCATGTGGAACTTAGTCTAATCTTTGAAATTGCATTCAAAGAAATAATCTGCTTGTTTTTTGATAAACAGGAGGCTGAGTGGGAGGGTCAAAGTCAAATAAAACATGGTCCCCACCCCCTGCAGACCTGAAACATAAGCACATAGTCAAAGTAAGATCCTAAAGTACTATGAATTATATATTAGCTATCTGTACAGAATTTATTAAGAATTCCAGATAGCTGTATCACTATCAGTGCTGCTCAGGGATCCCAGAAAATGCTTCTTGAGGGAGGGAATCCTCCAGCTAAGACTTGAAGGATAAATAGCTCTCTAGATAGAAGGAAATAGAGAATAGGGCAAAGATTATTTCTCTTTGTAAATCCAACATCTAGAAACCAATGTCTGCTATTCCAGAGGTACTCCATAAATGTGTGAAACTGTGAGCAATCTGGATTGTATAAAAAAGAGGTTAAATTGGGGTGTTTGGGTGGCTCAGTCTGTTGAGAGTCTGACTTTTGATTTTGGCTCAGGTGGTGATCTCAGGGTCTTGGACTGAGCCCTGCGTCAGGCTCTGCGCTTGGTGGTGAGTCTGCTTGAGATTCTCTCTTCCTCTCCTTCTGCCCCTCCCCTCCACGAATAAATAAAATCTTAAAAAAAAAAAAGGAGGAAAATGGATTTTAAACATGAATGGTAAGAAAAGAACAAATTTCCATTTTTTCCCTGAGGAGGGGGCTCTGTAGTGCCATGACAATTTATAGAACCTTCCAGGTGGAAATAGCCCAAACTTTAGATATTCCATCTTTTTCATTCACACACAAATATGGAGAATTTTTGAAGATGACTGTATGTTATATAATCTTCTGGAGCCCTGACCCAACCCATTGATGTGGAAGCCTGGAGTTACCACAATTCCCTTTTGGAAATATAATCAATTTGTGTAAAAGTTTAGTAAGTGTATTATTTTTTAATGCAAATAAAAGTTTATAAATCAAGACTTTAAGACATATCCAATGTTTAACTTTTGCATTCTGCCTTAAAGCAAAAAAGTTATTTGACCATAGTGAAATATCATACTGTCAAATATTTAACATAAATATTATTCTCTGACATAAACAAATGAAATTTGCTAAACTTAAATTTTCCACTCTATTATTAAAAACATTTCTTACTCTTTCTCACCTTTTTTTTTTTTAAAGATTTTATTTATTTATTTGACAGAGAGAGACACAGCGAGAGAGGGAACACAAGCAGGGGAGTGGGAGAGGGAGAAGCAGGCTTCCCGCCGAGCAGGGAGCCCGATGCAGGGCTCGATCCCAGGACCCTGGGATCATGACCTGAGCCGAAGGCAGACGCCTAACGACTGAGCCAGCCAGGCGCCCCTCTTTCTCACCTTTTAAGAGGTTTTTCCTGTTACTGTCCCCAAATCTAATCCCATTTTTCAAAAGTTCCCCTCTAATTCTCTGTAAATTTAGCTTACTCCCCTTTTCATTTACAGAAACAAACCCAACAGTTGGAGAGAAGAAGGAAAATAAATAATATCTATGTGGTTGATTCCGAAGAAAATCTACTCTTCTATGATATGAATTTAAATTAGAGACAAATTAAAAAACAGAATGTTTAAAAAATGAAACAAATTTTCAGAATTAAAAAATTATAAAGCAAAGTTTAACAAATAACTTCAGTAGTAAATTATTTGAATTTGTGTATTCTAAAGCTTTATATCACTTTTATGTTCTTATATGTTCTTTTATATCACTTTTATGTTTTATATCACTTATATGTTCTTTTATATCACTTTTATGTTTTTATCTTCCTATATATTCTTAAAAATGTAAACATTAAAAATAAAGCTGAACAGAAAAGCTTAACAGCTGCCAATTTGAAACTGCAATCAATGTAAGATGTAGATCTTGAATTCTTTAGACAATGCTGTGGAAATTTATATGAGGGCTCTTACTATTGAGTTGTTATTAAAAGGACAATTATATGATATATATATATATCTATATGGCCATATATATCTCCAGTTATAAAATAAATAAGTCATGGGGGTGAAAAGTACAGCCTAGGGAATATACCCAATAATATGCAATAATTTTGTATGGTGACAGATGGTAATTACACTTATCATGATGAGCACTGTGAAATACATAGAATTATTGAATCAATATGTTATAACACCTGAAACTAATATAACATTGTAAGTCAACTATACTTCAATTTTAAAAAAAGGACAATTATAAACCATCCACTAGTAGGTGTGAATTTAAGACTTGGAAGCGAACATATATTCATGTAGTTTATAAAAACTTCAATAGAAAGTTACTAATGGAAAATTAGTTAAATATAATTTTTGGATTTCCACAGGCTAAGTGGGTTAAATGGTTATATAAAGCTCTTGTTTTTCAGTAAATAACATTGTCTCAGAAGACAGGCTTTTTCCTTTTCTAATAATAAAAATATTTTAATGAGAAATAAAATCTTAACTTTTTTGCCTTTTAAAGACACAATGAAAAAATATCCGCTGTGGGTGTTGACGGAGTTAGTTCATCCTAGAATATCATTTGCTTTTATATTTGCCATGATCCTTGGGACTTCCCATCAGGTATTATATGGACAGGCAATGTTTTAAGCTGATTTATATTCTTTTTCCTCAGAGTACCCTATGAAGTGTTTAATTTGGAACTTATCCAGTTATTATAATCCATTTAGATGAGGAATTTAGATACTTTAGATTACAAACTACAGATTTTCCTTGACTTACAGTGAGTTTATGTCCTGATAAACCTAGTGTAAGTTGAAAATATGGTAAGTTGAAGATATGTTTAATACACATACCTACCAAACATAACCTAGCCTAACCTACCTTAAATGTGCTCAGAACACTTAACAGTAGCCTACAGTTGGGCAAAGTCATCTAACACAAAGTCTCTTTTATAATAAAATGTTAAATACCTCATGTAATTTATTGAAACTTGTGCTGAAGGTAAAAAACGGAATGGTTTTGTGGGTACAGAAGTGTTATAAGCTTGTGGGTTTTTCACCCTTGGGATCACAGGGCTGACTGGGAGCCTCACTTGCTGCCATGCCCAGGATCACCAGGTAGGATCATACCACCTATCACTACCCTGGAAAATATCAACATTCAAAATTGGCAGCACAGTTTCTCCTGAATGTGTATCGTTTTTGCACCATTATAAAGTTGAAAAATTGTAAGTTGAACCATTGTAAATAGGTGACTGTCTGTATAAAATAAGTGACTTCTGAAATTTTCACTTATTTGGAATTGTATATATGAAATAATGAGAAATACAAGAATAACACGTTTAATGTTCATAGCTAGAGATGACACATAAACGCACATAAAAATGTGTGCATGCATGACAAATGTCATATATATGTACGTGTGTATGTATACATATATATAATTAATATATATGTGTATATTATAAATGGGTGTCTTCCTTATGTATGCTAATGAATACTCCCTCCTGTCAGGGACTATATTCAAAATTTTGTTTATTTTCTCATTTCATTTTCGTAAGAAGCTTATGAGATATGAAATATTGCTAACACCATTTTATACAAGATACAACTGCAGCTCAGAAAATTTAAGTGACTTGCCCAAACTCTCAGCTAGGAAGGGGTAAAGCCAGAATAAAACAAAAACAAAAACTGACTTTAGAGCTCATATACTCAGACACTAGGTACCCCATTGAAGCTAATGCCCTCCAAGCTTAGCAAGAAAAGTGGGAATGTGTATTTCCTAAGTTTGCTTACTTACTTTAAAAAAGAAACAAAACACTATGGTCTATATTTCTTAAAGGGTGTGTTTAAATTAATTCATTATTGATAATTCTTTTTAAAGGTCATTTCACAGCAATTGTCCAAAATGGAAAGAAAAAAGAGACATTTTCAGGAATAGAAATTAAGCCATCCATATAGCCAGGTTTCCCCTGGAAACGACATGTTTTGGCCCAGTGCTGGACCATGCATCAGAGCTGGGCAGGCTCTAGCACATGTCCCAGGGCTGCTTGATGATTGCTTTAGCAGGAGGCACTGACACTCGACCGGAGGGAAGTTAGGCTCTGGTGCAAATGAGTCCTGGCTCCTCCTCTGTGACCAGCTGACAGAAGACAGACTTCATGTGTTCCCGTGTGGGAGAACTTCAGGACATGTTATGGTCTTTTGAGCCACATGCTCCCATGTGAGCTGCTTCACAGTGATATAGCTCAAAGATAATCAAAGGCAGAAGTAGGATGGGAACTGAGGTCTCCTGACTCACATACAGTCAGTTCTGCCCCCTTAACAGCAGCTGAGAAAAATTCTTTTCATTGCAAGTGGGAAACTGTCTAATTCAGAGTGGCTGAAGTTTAAAGGAGGTATTGCTGGTTCACGTAAAAATGAAGCAGCCACGAAAATAGCAATGGGAACCAGCTTTTCTCTCCACCTTCCACCAACACTTCACCTACACGGATTCCATTCTCAGGCTTCTCTCTGTGGCAAGATGGCTATAGCAGCTCTAGCTTCAGTATCCTCTCAAATCCAAGTGCAGAGGAAATGAGAACTTTCTCCAAACTATTCGAAACTAAAATCTTGGGATTGACATTCCTGGCCAGAATTGGATGTATTCCTACTCCTCAAAAATCAAAAATGCCAGGGAGATGGAATGCACTAATCAGGTGAGGAGGGGTCTAGGTCACATGTCTATTGCCAGAACCCCCCTTTTTTTAATTTTATTTTTTTGAGAGAGAAAGAGAGACAGAGAATGGGGGGAGGGGCAGAGCGAGAGGAAGAGAAAGAATCTTAAGCAGGCTCCAGTCCATGCGCAGAGCCTGATGTGGGGCTCGATCTCACGACCATGAGATCATGACCCTGAGATCATGACCTGAGCTGAAATCAAGAGTCCGCCAGCTAAACCGACTGAGCTACCCAGGAGTCCCCACCAGAGCCCTTTTAAAACCACATGACTGGGAGTGGGGATGAGGTATTTGGGATATTTTCAGCAGGAGAAGAGTAAATGAATGGAGAGTGCCAGAGCAATATATGTTCATTACATGACCGTAAATAACACTGTTAAAAAGTATGGAAGTGGCTACTGACCTTTAAAGAAGTGAGTAAAAGTCTAAGTCCCAAAAGGAAGACAGATTTGTGACCCAAGTATTCTTCAGGTTAGTTACATTTTGTTAAGTTCTAAATCAATTCAAACAAAGAAAGGATAGGAAAATATTTTTAACAACAATGACTAAAAAGCTAAAAGTATATCGCAAACTTTTAGGAGGAAGAGCAAAAATGTTGTCTCACCTGTTGGCAATGGAAATGGTGACAGTACAAAATCAATTATTTTTGTCTATCCGAATAGAGTGAAAGAATTCTTCTGCGGGATATTTGCCACATTGCATCTACTTTCCCATATCCAACACTCTGTTATTAATGAAAGACATCATCAGTTGAAATAGAGAAAATAATAAAAGCAATAACAGCTAATGACTTTTTGATTTGACCAGAAGACCTTTCATGACCGAAGGGTTTAAAACAAAAAGGGACTACAGCAGTACAGAAACCACCCATTACCTAACCAAGGAACATAGGCTAAATATTGAAAGGAAATTCTCCATGTAGCTTTACTAAAAGGAAACATAATAATCATATGAATATAATAATCCAGGAAGACATCACAAAACCACAGAATAAGATGATCCGGGATCTCAGACGAAAAACTTCAAAGACCAAAACTTCACTCAAAAGTGATGATAAACTTCTAAATAAATTAAAAATAACAAGTGACATAATAAAACTGAAATGAAATTGCTTTAATAGAGAAAAGATCAAGATAGCCACAGTGAAAATGCAGACCAAAAAATAATATATATGAAGAAAAGATCCCTGAAATGAAGGAAGAATTGCATCTGTAGAGTGAAAAAATTACCCTCTTCCAAGAAAAAATTAATATGGAGCCATCGACCTTTAGGCATACCTGGATGAATCATCTTACCTTCAAGATAATTCCTCAGGCATCCAAGTAGAAAAGCAATTCTCTAATTAGGAAAAATGGGAGCAAAATAGGCTAGCTTCAGACTTTATCCTAGCCACATTGAGTGCCAGAACGCAGAGGGGCAATGTCCAAAATGTGTGCAGAAAGGCCCCCAAAGAGTACATGCTATTGTCATGCTGTTACTCAAGTATGAAGACAAGAGGTAGACACTTTCAAATATGAAAGAACTCAGGGGCCAAAGCACTTTTGAGCCCTTCTTGGGAAAGAAGTACTATTCAATTAAATCAATTAAAGACACTAAATATCATGAGACCATAGAGCAATGTCTCTAAAATTCCAAGAGAAAGCAGTGTGACCAAATTCTGGACTGATGCATATTATTCTTCTACTGTGAAGGCAATAGGCAGACATTCTCAAGCCTGTAAGGACTCCGGGAAAGTCAAAGTTCAGAGGCTTTCTTCAACAAATGATGGTGAAATTCAACCAAAAGATTATTTAAATTGAGGTCAGAAATAGAAAAGCCACAGAAAGACAAAATACAATGGAAATACCATCAATACATAACAAAACGTACATGTTACTGTGCCTTTTATCAACTTAAAAAATATCTAAATAACAAAATTTAAGTATAGGATATGGTGTGGGTCAGAGAGGAAATGCACTAATTTCCTCATTTTCATGGCTGGGAGCCAATTGGTACTATCTAAAAGTAAAACATGTAGATAAAAAACATAACTAATTTTTGTATTTTTAATAATTTCTTTAAAAAAATAATTTCTTTAAATTCAGAGGGTCTTTTACAGATTAAATATCTCTTGTGCAGAATATTTATTGTAAATATAAACTTAAATGCGATGGTCCCAATTTTAAAAATAGCATGCAGAGTGTGATACATTTTTAGAAATGTATTTATCCTCTCTATAGATATGTATACATACATAGGGATTTCTGGAATTATGTTAAACTAATGTTTTTTTACGTTAATCTGATGTTAAGAATGTCTTTTTCCAGGTGGTGAGATTTTACCTTTTTGTCTTTTTTCCTTTTTATATTCACTGAAGTTTTTGTAACAAACATGCATCATGTTTATAACAATAATACCATTATTCTAAAAAACAATATTTCTAAAGGAACAAGGGAAGAGAAGAATCAAGGGAGGTCAGTGACAGCATTAAACTGATGCCCTCAGGTCTGAAGGTATCATGTTATGTCAATTTCATTTGCTTAAGCCTTCATTCATCCCACTACAAAGCCGACTACATTCGGATGGTGCCACACCCTCAAGACCTCAGGAAGGGCGAGGTGGGTCCCCAAGGAAGAGGCCAGGGGATCTCCAACGCTGAAGAGACATGAAAGGAGGTGGTGGGAGAGCGTAACCTTTGCTCTTTCAGCATCCTGCGCAGATTAACCTGGGAGTGAAGGGGTGGCGATAACACGGTCTATGCACACATTCTGCCTCCCTTAGCCTTTGCCCCCTACTCTATATATGATGCAGTTTCCAGGTCTTGGTTTTGGATTTTATTTAAGAAAAAGCAGCTTTCTGGATTCTATATGTGGGGGACACCTCCCCTTTTGAAGGTTCATTATAATCCTATTGGCATCCGATAGAGGTTTTAGGAAGAGGGTGTGAGGGCCAAGTTCATAAGTCTCCTATCAGGACATATACTGCTGCTTTTACTCAGATAGCATTTTAGCAAGAAAAACAAATAAAACTAATAAATGCAACTATGAGGCAGCTTTCCTTCTACATTTTTTGAATGCCTTCTTGTCCATTCCATCCTCCGCACATCTCATGGGTATCTAACTTACATACTTTCCTGAGATTTTATACTTGTAATACCATTTCATCAATAGAATAAGGACACATCCCATACATAGGAATAAGGTGGTTCATACAGTGATGTTCCATATAACTGAAGATTTCTGCTTTAAGTACCTAAACTTTCAAAATGTATGTTTTTTAAAATATCAAATAGTTTAGAATTGAGTAAAGCGTAAGCAAAAAAGTTCCTGTTACCCACCTCATTTCTGACCTAACTTCCAGTACTAGCCACGGTTAATATTGGCTGAGGAATAAAAAACAAAAACAAAAACCAAAAAACCAAAAAACAGCTCAGAGAAGAGTCCTTCTCTACTCACCTCCATGCTCCCATTCTCAGGAAAAGAAACAAAGTTCGGAATTTCTCTCTGTCACCCAGAGAAATGTTGGATCAGGGCCCTAATACCAGCTCTGTGTTATTTATCACATGTATCTGATGATGTGTTTTTCTTTTGCATGTACTTTAGCATTGTTAATATATTATTTGGTATTTTGCACCCAGAGAAAATTAATTCATTCTTTTAGCAAACATCTACAGAGTGCTTACAAATTTGAGGTATTATATAGTGAACGTTATCCTTACAAGCTTATGGTCTTATCAGAAAGACAAACATGGACAGGCCATGAGCATCTTTACTAATTTGACAAGCAACTGAGAAATCACTGCATTTCTCAACTTGCGCTACCATATTTTTAGCTCCAGAAGTTATTCCTTCAAATACATTAAGTTCAATGCCAGCTGGACATGATTTTTTTAAAAAAATGTACTTTGAATGTTTCTATTTAGAAATGTGTTGGGAGCCTGTGAATAAGTTTTATATTAAGCATTATTTATATTCTTCTTTGGCAAAACAAAATTAAGTTTTAAAAATAATCAGTGCTACAGTTTACCAGATGGTCTTTTAGAGCCCTTGTTACTATTTGTGTTCAGTGCCATTCAGTTTATTTTTAAGTGGATTTTCCATTGAAAGCTTAAACTGATGTCTAATGAAGTTAATGCATGAAGTCAGGGTCAGATGGCATGAATTATTCATTGAATTCTCACACTTGCCTTTATGGTTAAGTCATCATAATATATCATAGTTACCATGAAGAATGTTAACTTTCTAAAACCAAAAACTCTCTTTTTAAAATGCCTTCTGTATTTCATATAAATATATGTGTTCTAAGACCCATTATCAGGGACTGAAGATTGTAACTTAAAGAATAAATTTTGGCATCATAACTTTAAATAAAGCATTATCTTTAATGAACTCAGACTTGGGCGCATATAGTTTCCTAAGAAGTAAAATCCTTTTAAAGCTCCTATCTTCTTTAAATACTGAATTTGAATTAAATATATTTATTTTAGTGCATTAGTCTCTGATTAATTCCCCTAAGATTATGCATGAACACAAAGTGAGGAAAAATATAAAATTTGATCTATAAGACAAATTTTGTTTTTTAGGTATTTCTGTCTCTTTTTTTAAACTTAATCATTTTAATTTGAATTAGTCTATCTTAAGAGTACTGACATACAATTCATTCATGTCGAAGGCATGTGTCTGAAAATGGAGTTTACAGGCTATGAGTACCATTTGCATTTAGAATAAAATATGAAATTTCTGATAAGCTGTCCAGTCTTGCAAAATTGCTTCCTGACCACACTTCCTCTGGCCTTCCCCCTACTCTCTGTTCTCTACTCCCACTGGCCTTTCTGGACACCCTGAGCTCATTCCTGACTGGGCTTTGCTCTTCCTTCTGCCCGGCAGGGTTTCCCCAAATCTTCACACTATGGCCAAGCTGGGTATTCAGGGCTTAGTTCAAATGTCACCTTGGAGAAGACACGTCCCTGTCCTATTCTCTTCCTAGCGCACCACTGAAATTACCTCACTGATGGATTTGTGAGTTCACAAGTGAGGATTACAAGTTAATTTTGATCTGTCCCACATAGAATGCAACCTCATGAGACTAGACACTGGCTTTTGCCTCTTATGGGGTCTGTGTCCACTTTTACCAGGTCCAAGAAGCACATTCCACACAGAGTAAGCTGTCATTAAATATTTTAGAGAGAATGAACTAGGATTATCTTGGGCAGGGGTTGGCAAACTTTTTTTTTGGAAAGGGTCAGAAAATAAATATTTCGGGTTTTATAGGAAATATTCTTTATTTCCTTCCTTCCTTTCTCTATTCTAGTCTGTCATAGAAGTATTAAAAAATTTTAAACTTAAATTTAAATGAAAAAAAAATCCGATGTTTTGGCTCACCTCCATTTTCAGACGCTGCAGTAGGCCCCAGTGCTGGCTACAAAATTAAACTCTTTGTTCAGTAAAAACCTGACTTGGACTCAGGTCACTGAGAAGGAAAAGGAACAAACAGGCTTTAACAGGACTTTCTTCAAGACCGTTCAATTTTATTTCAGTCAATTGGTGCGGTAGCATTTCAGTGAACGGAAGGTGCCAACTGTGACTATCCTCACTTTTAACATAATAATCCTTCATCACAGGCTTGGAAACATTTTGTCTTCTACAAATTTTGGTGTCAAATTGATTTATCATTTACTAGATGCTGGGAGCAATGTAAAACGCAGAAAGCAAAATAAAAGTAACAACCACAATCTGTTTTTAGTCATTCAATTGTATTCTGTTAGATCTGTGTACTAGTTATATTCAAGCCAGGAATATGTTTTCTCATGATCTGACTAGCCCAAAGCTTTCTGATTAGTATAACCTATCACTTTATTATTTATTTTTATACTTTTATTTATTAGTAGTATTTACACCTTTATTATTTACTTATAGTAAGTTATTATAAACATTATCTATGCTATAGGCACTAAGCAGTGCCTATACATGATCTGATTTAATCCTCTGTCCCTGTTTACTGCCATCCTCATTTTGTGGATGAAGAAGCCAAAGCTGAGAGGGGATTAGGAAGTCAGTCTACACCACACCCTTGGAAAGCAGCGGAGTGGGGAGCGCCATTTGGCAGGCAGGAAGTATGACAGTAGAAGAAGAAAAGGAGAGAAACCAAGAATCTGGGAAAACGCAAAGGAGGAGAGAGGATAAACAAGGTAGGGAAGGAGTACAGAAGCAAAGTTATCCTAGTTTCCTATCTCTTGACAAGATTTCTCAGGACAATGATAAGCAATGGAGAACAGCATTTTTCACCAGTGTCTTCCTTGTCATGTCTTCTCAACTTCTCTGAAAAGAAAATATTATCATGCTGCCTCATATGAGGTACATCTTGTCATCCCTAAATTTTGTGGATTTGGAAGGAAAAGACTTTACCAAAACCAAAAAGGAAACCATACTTGCCCAAATCACATTTACTAAACTTCTATCCATTTAAGATAATTTTTACCCTAGAAAATTACTGACTGGAGGTCAGATAGATAATAACCAATCTAGGCCAAAAGTTTATACTTGATTGTGAGAGACCTGGATTGAACATTCTTTCTTCAATGGAAAGTTTTCTCAAGTCACTTCATAACAGATTCCAAAACATGGAGTCATGACATGCTAAGGGGCCAGAATACAGTGTGGAAAGTTGGCTAAAATATGGATAGTCACGTACATACAGATGGCTGGAGTCATGACATGCTAAGGGGCCAGAATACAGTGTGGAAAGTTGGCTAAAATATGGATAGTCATGTACATACACATGGCTTTGTACGCACATGCACACACACACAAACACACCCAACTTTCTCTCCAGAAACTGTTTTGAGTGTTTATTGTTCTGTTACCATATAAACACATAGAAGCATATTTGTATAGTTATGTCAATTGTTTTAAAAGCTATTATTTTATATTCAAAGCCAATTTTCTAAAACCATGACTTATTTACTATAAGATATAAATTATCTTAAATAATTCAAGTCCTACATCTCTGAAATTTGTTTATTTCAATTAAGGAGAACTTTTATATGATAAAGAGGTGATGACAGACATCTAATAAACCATGACCTACAATGATCAAATTAAAGCATTAAAGCAAAGATATATACGGACACATTAGTACCTCCTTAAGTCATACACATTGAACATTTTTCTCAGGCTCACTCTATATCCATTTGCAAAGCACAATATTATATCATGATAGTTTTCTTTCATGTGCTTATGATAGTTCATGAGTACCAAAACTTTGTCTGAGCAAAATGCTATGTAGCAACCAAGGATCAGAGGATAAGAAGGGTGACCTCAACCTAGTGTGGCCATACTATCAATAGATTAAAATGGAATTGATCACCATGGTTTTTCTTTGTGGGTTAGTGGGGTTACCAAGTAAAAAGGAAAATTAGCAAATTGAAAAACAGTTTCACAGTAGCAATTCTTTGACTTCCCTAATGATTATTTTTATTATTTCTATTATTATTCCTAGAACTACAAATTGTTTAAATTATTTAGTGTCTTCATAAGAAAATAAAAATCAATTGATAATTATAATTCTAAAATGGTTTTAGAACATGTAGACTTGTATTTCTGATAAAATAATAGAGTATAAATCCTGAAATTTTTATGCCTACAAAATCTTCAAAATGTCTTTTTTAAATGGATAACCAAGCTCGCAAGAAAGTAAAGAGAATCTTCAGAAGGCAAAATGAAGCGAGACTGCCAATCCATAGTGGTTAAAAAAATGTTCAAAGCCAGAAGCTTGCCCTAGGGACCCGTCCTGATGCCCAGCAGAGCTGTAAGTCTCAATGGGGCACACAAGCAACAAGAAACAAGGACTTACAGTGGAGTCCAATGAGAGATCTTCTACATAAGCCAGAGTCCACAGAGGGCTACTGTCTTGAGAAAAGGAGAAAACCTGGGGGAAAGTTGTCTTACAAGTGAGAATGACAGGGAAGCTTGTCTAACAAAGCCTTAACTCTCAGGTAAGTGCTGGGGGTGGGGGAAATACTAAATAAAAAGCTCTAGCCAGAAGCCAGCCTTCATGTAGGACCTGGGTTGAAATGTACAGTAACTTTAAGGTACAAAAAACTCTCCACAGCCTTTAACTGATAAATTAACTTATATTCTTCTAGGTACCTAACAACAACAACAAAAAGTAAGTATTCTCTCACAGAAAAAAGAAAGAAAGAAAGAAAGAAAGAAAGAAAGAAACTTCAACTCAGGTGCCATTTATTTCTTACAGATAAATTTCCAGGAAAAAATACACAAAATGAAACAAGGTACCGAGGTTAAGAGTAAGTAGAAATGTTAAAGAGCAGAAAAAGGTTTTCAGACTTACAATACTGGAATTATTCTTTAAATGTAAAGTTAGTATACTCAGCATGCTTATAGAAATAAAGGAGGGGACTAAAACATGACTAAGAAATAAAAAGCTATCACAAATATTTATTTATACATTGTTAAAAAACAAAACATAAGGAACTTCTACAAATGTAAAACAGAATAACTAAATGTAAAAGAACTCACTGGAAGAGGTAAACAGTAGATTGGAAACGTCTCAAGATATTTCATAAATTGGAAGACAATTTTTAAAAAGTTATTCAGAATAAATCAAGAAGAAACAAAATTTTGAAAGAAATTATAAGCACAGAGTGAAAAACTCTAACATTGATTTTAATCAAAATTCCTAAAGGAGATAATAGAATTATGGAAAGATTTTAAAAATGAAATGGCAGAGAATTTTCCAAAATTAATAAAAGACACATACTTTCAGATTTAAAAGTACAATGTCTTAAACAATATAAATAAAAGAAGTTCACACCTAATCATCATTTTATGGTGAAATTGCAGAACCAAAGACAAATAAATGTTAAAAGCATCAGGAAAAGAAAGTCAGATTAACTACAAAGTAACAAGAGACAGCCAAATTCTCAAAGTTAAAAAAAAAAGGGAAGCCAGAAGAGAATAAATTTACACATTTTAAAAGGTGTAAAAAAAATATGTTGACACATAATTGTATACCTAGCAAATAAGAATGAAAAAAGACACCTTCAGGCAATCAAAAAGATCTCCACTAAAACAAATTTTAAAATATATCCTGCAAGAAGAAGAAAAATGATTGAAATTGAAGGTCAGAAATGCAAGAAATAAATGAGGAATTAAAAAGACAAACATATAGAAAATTCTAAATAAGTACTGGCTGTATAAACATTAATAACAGTAACTAAATAAAGGGTTAAATTTAGAATTAAAATACTATTTAATAATTAGCATGCCAGCTGACATAAGAGGGTTGGGTATTATCAGGAGTTAAAGATATAAGGTCTTCTCTTATTCAGGGGAAGAGTAAAAAGATCAAATTTAGACTTAAGTAAGCAAGTGAACATTTCAAAGAAACCACTAAAATAAAAAATAATTGAAAAAGAATTTATAAAAATGCTGAACTAACAGAGCAACAGAAGGAAAATGATAGCACAACAGAAGGAAAACATCTGAATGGAAAAGAAGGGATACAGAGAGGAAAAAAGGAGGAATGTGGCAAAAATAAAAAAGCAAGCATAGTAGGGCGCCTGGGTGGCTCAGTTGGTTAAGCGACTGCCTTCGGCTCAGGTCATGATCCTGGAGTCCTGGGATCGAGTCCCGCATCGGGCTCCCTGCTCAGCAGGGAGTCTGCTTCTCCCTCTGACCCTCCCCCGTCTCATGTTCTCTCTCTCTATCTCATTCTCTCTCTCAAATAAATAAATAAAATCTTAAAAAAAAAAGCAAACATAGTATAATGGAAATAAGTTTTAAGATATTAATGGTCATAATGATCCTGAATGGATAAAATTCATCATGTAAAAGGTAACAATAATCAGACTAGGTTGAAAAAATGCAGTCAGATACTTTTTAGAAGAGACAAAGAGAAACATCGAAAAAATAGAAAAAAAGTAACCAGTAGAACACTAACCCTAAAGTTAACTACCCTAAATTATAATTATCAAGGATTTTTTAAGCAGAAAACATTACAGATAAGAGAGACTCCAGTAACGATAAGAGGTTCATTCACCAATAAAACAGAATGCTTCTAAATGTTTCACCCAATAACAGAGGTTTCAAAGAAGTTTCATGAATCATATTTTGTTAATACAACTCATTTTTTTTAAAGATTTATTTATTTATTTTAGAAAGAGAGAGAATAGGGGGAAGGGTAGAGGGAAAGAGTTTTAAGCCCACTCTGTGCTGAACATGGAAACTGACCCAGGGCTCATGACTCTGAGATCACGACCTGAGTCAAAACCAAGAGTCACATGCTTACCTGATAGCATCACCCAAGCACCCCTGTTAATGTAACTCTAAAAAATGTATATTAAAATTAAGAATTGTGTTCAAAGACACCATAAAAAGCTAAGACAGACTGCCAACTGGAAAAAGATACTTACCCATTGTATAACCAACAAAATATTAATTCCCAAACCATATTAAAAATTTTACAAAAATAAGGGAAAAAAACCAAAATGGATAAAAGTAATGAAAATTCATTTCACTGAAGAAGAAATACAGAGCAAACATAAGCATTTTAACATATGAGTAATCAGGGAAATGAAAATTATGACAATAATGTATTAAAAGAGTTTAGAGCAGTGGAATTTCTCATGAACTGCTAGTGGACGTACAAACACTTTAGAAAACAAATCAACATTTGCTGAATTTTGGAGATGTATGTAGCCTGTAATCCAGCAATTCTTAGATATATACTCTAAGGACTGCACCATAAGACATGTATATTTTCTAAGCTGATGGATAACATTAGTGTAGAAAAGCAATCACAAAGACAGATCTGGCAAAATGACTTGACTCATACTTCCGAAGAGTTGTTCAAAGACCCTTAAAAGGGATAGGGTGGGGAAAAGATGATTCCTAAGTTTTAAAATTTCCCTTCACTCCCCCAGAATTTGTGTTGATGATTCCATGCCCTCAGAAAGGCTACATTCTATAGAGAAAAACAGACATAAACATACATACAAAATTGTATAAATGTGCTGAAACAAAAGAGCACGATAATTTGGAGAATAAAAGAGAGGGGTATGATTTAGATTTGGGGAATTCTTTAAGGAATGACTCAGGAAATGGAGCTGCAGCTTGAAGGATAAGTAGATTGTAGCTGAGCTAAAAGTGAGAAGAGGATGCCAGGGACATAGAAAAAGACACATGCAAATATTTGGGAATAGGAGATGATGACACATATAGAAGTCAAGTGCTGGAGAAAACTGAGTGGGTTTCTTGACTCTGGAGGTAAGACATGAGATTAGAGAGGGGAGATTTTGATCAGGAAGAACCTTGTAGGCTAGATAAGAATTTTGGATTTTAGGGGCGCCTGGGTGGCTCAATCGGTTAAGAGTCCTACTCTTTGTTTTGGCTCAGCTCATGATCTCATGGGTCTTGAGATCAAGCCCAGTGTCCTGCTCTGTGCTCAGTGGGGAGTCTGCTTGAAGATTCTCTCCCTCTGCCCCTCCCCTGACTCACTCAAACACACACACACACACACACACACACGTGCACTCTCTCTCTCAAATAAATAAATAAATCTTTAAAAAAAAGAATTTTGGATTTTATTCTAAAACAAATGAGAATTAAATGCTTTTCAGCAGTGGAATAATTGGATCTGTGTGACAGATTCAGAGTTAGGGAGAAATCAGAAATCCAGCATGATGCATATGAAGTTTGAGATACTTTCAAGTAGAGATGTCAAGTAGGCAGCTGGAGCTACATGTATGAACTTTGAATGCAGGTTCTAAGATGGAGTGTAGGTTTGGAAATTCTCAGCACATGTGAGACATGTGAATGCACATGGTCTCTTAGAGAATGTTCGTTGAAAAAAAAGTGAGCCCAAGACTGAGCCTTAATAAGTCAACATTAGAGAAGGTACAGAGAAGGTAGAACTACCAAAGGAGTCTGAGAAAGAGTGCCAAAGAAACAGCAGGAAGACAATGAGTGTGTGTGTGTGTTAACAGCTAACCAGAACACACACATTTGTAAGTTTGTCTCTCAATCATGTTGGTCCACTTGCCAACTCTCTAAATTTCAATCAGTAACTTGGAGCACAGATGAAAATATTTGGATATTTTCCCCACCATTTTGTCCAAAATTTGTCTCTCATTTGATACAGAGCAGTGAAAAGTTTCTATTAAGTGAAAAAAAAAAAAGTCTATCTATGTAATGGAGAAGATATTTTGGTAAAATTCAGTCTCATTCATGGCAATGACTGTTGCTTTCCTCCCAGAACCACCTTCTTCCTCTTCTTTAACAATGGGACCTCCAAAATTTTAGTTGGGCACAGGGACCCAGAAGATTACATTTCCTATCCTCCCTTGTATCTAAATATAGCCATCTGGCTAATATTTGGTCAAGGGAGTAGAAGAAATGTGTGAAATTTCCAAAATGTTTCTTTAGATGGATGGGATTTATGATTTATTTTACATTTCCTCTGGAAAGAGGGCACAATGGTAGGAAGAGGAGCCATCTTGTGCCACGAGGTGGAAATCTAATTTTCAATGAGACAGCACCAAGATAGAAGAGATATTTTTCGACACCAGTAAATCACCACCAAAGCTTTGGTCTACTTAAACAGAAGTTAACTAAGGATAAAAAAATTCCTATCTACTTTAAGTCATTGTAATTTTGTTTCTCTTCGTAACAGCAACCTACTCTGTATTCATTCCTCATGCAGTTCTAGCCAATGAAATGTTCTTCCCTATCTCCATTACCTTAGAGAATTGCTACGTATCTCAAATGCTCCCCCAGCTCAAGGTCCATCTTGAAAAGCTTCCGACAAACTCATCCAGTTTAGAAAACAAATCAGTTTTATAGTTTTATAAAGCTTTAGCATTAGCCAGTTTATTGTTGTTAGTAGCCCATTGTTCCCTTTAAAAATATCCCTCAAATTTAGGGACTTTATGAAATTTATTATTGCATCCTCAGTACCTAGTACCATAAGTGGAATAAATTAATGTACTGAATGAACAACTGAACACTTCTGACCTTCCCCATTCAAACTCTCCTCCCTCAAGCATTTTCCCACTTCCCCTTTCTGGGAAGAAGAATTGCTAGTCCTGCTGCTCAGAATCTGAAACAATTGGGCTGCATTCGGTAATGTATTTGTTTACTGTACCTAACATTCTCCTTTTCAACTCTTCTTTCACTAGCAGTGCATCAGCATCTCGTCTCCTTTCTGTTTCCACCTGGACAGGGCTTCTTTCTGCTGGGTCAAGTCTGTCTTTTTTGATTTCTGATCCAGTCTTTAAAATATAAGGCTATTTAGACAAATAAACTTGTATCTTCCCCACAATCATAGTAATATTGCTCCTTCCATAGACATGTGTGAGCATGTGGATTCCAACATTCAGATTCAGAATATTCAAGAAGAAGCCCCATTTTGGCAAGATATCTAGGCTACACAGAAACATCCAGTCTTTGCTATAGCTTTGCTTTGTCATATTAAGCACTTGCTATGGGACTGATAAAATTGTCATGTTGTTTCATACAGGACTTTCATTCTTCTCTAAGTTAAGAACTCTAAAAGTTAAGGGAGATTAAGGATAGTAGCATTTGGGTACTCAAACTTTACCCCAGACCTTGACAGATGCTTCCTTATATACCCTTCCACACCCCAAATAGTACTCTAATATTTTGTATAGTATGTGCCTGTTCTTGCAAAGAATATTTTCTTATTTGTAAGAATTTATTTAATAATCAGCAGGTGTAAGAAAGCAGAAAAAGTTGGTTTTAGATTACAGCTAGGTAGTGGCTGTATGAGGACTGACCTTAAGGTTTAATCTGGGTAACGAGGGTAAAAAGACATCCAAGAGGTAAAGAACAGCAAAAGCTCAGACAATTGATGGATTAGATGTCACAGTAGGGCTGCTGGATTGTTGGCATTGGGGTTTTGGAGGGAATGAGTTCAAAAGATCAAGAGTATTGGTTAGTAATTGAAATGCATACTTAAAATTTTACAGGGGTTCAGTTATTGATCATGGCAAGGTCTATGATATTACCCTGGGAGTGAGTAGCTAAAGTGCTGGAGGAGAGGAAGGGTGCTAGAATCATCTACGTACATAATAAGAACAAGAATGGTATCAGAATTAAAGAGTAAAGAGCTAAGATCATGAAGAAATGAGAGGCAATTACATGAGGGTGAATGGCAGTTTCAAGGTATTAATCTGATGACATAGGATTCAAATATAGAAGGTTTTAGGGAAGGAGGAGGGAGAACAGGAATGGACAAAAAAGATATTCAGTATATGCCTAAATTAGATGTAAAGAACACAAGCTTAAATTAAAAAAATATATATAATACAGGCAAAGACAAATACAAATAGGCATGAAGAAAGAGTTTGTAAGATAAAATACAGATAAATAGTAAGAATCCCAAAGGAGGTAAGGGGACAGGAGAGTTCTTAGTTGGCCAGGTGACTGCAGGCTCTCTGGATGTTGACTGAAGATGGTTAAAGCTGACTCTTGAGAGTTGTTTTCATATGTTTTTAAGAGAATCTCATTGCTGAGGACTGGGATACTCTCTCCTTTGGTTTCCTCAGCCAGATTGATACATCTCTACTAATTGTGATTCTGCAATTGTGAACCTTTACAAAACTTGCCATTTGAGGTCACTCCAATAATTTTTTAAGACATTGGAACTCATGATTCTTTTCAAATTTATGACATGTCATCTCTTCTAATGTTTATCACCAGTGAGACAAAGAAGCAAAGGATAATGTTCTCATTTCAAGACTTATTTTATATGGTCTTTAAAATTCAAAAAACAAATCTAAGTAGGCAATTCAGTCTGTTTTCCAGACTCTAAACATCTCCCAAATAAAATCATTTATAGCATAGTTTGTGCTTTAGGAGTCTATTTAGGAGTCTATTCTGTTATTAAATTGAATTATTTTAAGTTCTTGGATTATAATAAATTTACATATGATTAAATGTTTGACACAAGAAATAATTTACAGCCAAGTACGAGAAGTTTTACCAAATGGATTCAAGAAATATATCTTGAATCAATAAACTATTCTATGATGATTTAAATAAAGAATATACCTTTGTCTCTTTCCTTTGATTAAATATGTAGAGCATATTTCCGAACTTTATAGGAAAATAGTCATCTTTGGTTTTTTACTTCCAGACAATGAAATGACAGCCAATTCTGTTGAAAAGGGAAAAGCATATTCTAAATGTAATGTGTTTCCAATCCATGGCATCCGGAAAAATATTTTTTCATTTGTACTGTTTCAATGTTTTTAGCCTTTACTACCTCACAGTAAAGAATTTCATAAATTGTATGTTTTAGCTATTAAAATATTTTAAACAATAATTGAAATATTTTAGGGAATTACATATTATTTCTATCCTACCCTTTTACTTCCTAAAACCCTTGACTTAATTTAAGTAAGATTTTAGCTTTTCTTGAATTTCTGTACTAATGGATTATTTTTACTTATTTCGAAATTGTCACATTTAAACACAGTTTGTTATAGGTTTTCTACTCTAACATTCTTACATGATCATTATAGGAAAATATAAATACAGAGAAGTAAAGATGACTGAAAATACTGCTGCGCTTAGTACCAATATAACTTCTGCTAATACTGGGGCATAATTTTATTCTGAATTATTTCTTTTAAAAATGTTTTCTAATGTTCTTGAGCAGAGTTCCAGTAGGTTGTGAATTATACTTTATCAGTATGAAAATATTATTTTACATGACTTCCCAGTTTAAGTGTATAAAAGCAGGCGTTCCATGTAGTCGTTACTAAAGGGCAAGAGCTGCTTACTTGGCAAAGTTGTTGAAACCAAATCTATTGATGAGCCTCATGGTATATTTCTCAGTAATAGAAACCTGAGATCTGGGCTCCCACCCTACTTGGTTCCAAGTAATGGGAAGACTTTTATCCTATGGTGGAGTGGCAAGTTCTTTACTTGAAGACAAGGACTATGTCCTATACATTTTCTTAAATAGCCCAATGTTTTAATTCAACATATAATTAGTGAGTATTTGCTATGTGACAATCACTCTGTAGAGTGAGGAATAAGTTAGACAGGCTGTTGTGCCATCTCCAGCCAAAGTGTGCCTCCCTATTTTTAATGTTTATCCAGTATGATACATTCATTTTAGTTGTTGAATTAAAAATTATATAATTTGGTTAATTTATTTATATGACAGCTAATTTAAGTAATTCAATTCCCAGCATGGATTTTTTTAATCTTGAATATATTACGTTCAATAAAGAAGATTTAGATTCCATACTCTGGTTGGTACTTGTTAGTTGTAAAATTTGGGGTAAATTATTAATACCTCTGTATATATATATATATATATGCATGTGTGTATGTATTTATTTAATTGTTTTTAAAGATTTTATTTATTTTTTGAGAGAGAGAGAGCATGCGCACACAAGCTGGCGGGGAGAGACAGAGGGAGAGGGAGAAGAGACTCCCCACTAAGCAGAGAGCCACCCAGGTGCCTCTATTTGATTTTTTTAATGCCTCTGTATTTAATTTATTAAATGAGACAAAATATACAAAGTGTCTATTACAATATCTGGATCACAGTAAACATCCTTTAAACATAAGCTATTATTTTTACTGATTTGTTATTACAATAATTTTTCTGTTTTTTCTTAATTGAAGGTCAATAAGGAATGTATATATACACTTTCCTTCAATATTTAACAAATGTCTCTTGATTATCTCAAAAATTTAAATACATATGACTTTTTGTAGTGAAGTTATTTAATTTAAATTTTAAAAATCGAAAGGTATATTGGATTCCACATATGAGTGAAATCATATGGTATTTGTCTTTCTCTGACTAATTTATTTCACCTACCGTCATACACTAGCTCCATCCATGTCATTGCAAATAGCATGATTTCATTCTATTTGATGGCTGAATGATATTCATTATATGTATACATGTATACCTGCATAAATATATGTACACACACATATATATATGATAGATGTGTGTGCAGAAGCTTTTTAAGAAAGAAAACAGATAAACATATGGGAGGGGGTAAAAGAAAAAAAGGAGAGAGGGAAACAAGCCATAAGTGACTCAATAATAGAGAACAAACATGGTTGACGGAAGGAGGTGGGTGGGGGATGGGCTGGATGGGTGATGGGTATAAAAGAGGGCACTTGCTGTGATGAGCACTGGGTGTTGTATGTAACTGATGAATCACTGAATTCTACTCCAGGAACCAATATTGCACTATGTGTGAACTTACAAAACTTAAATTAAAAAAATAGGGGAAAATAAATAATAAATAAATAAATAAGTGTATTGGCAGTATCTCAAGTAAAAGTCTTACTAAATCTCCTTTCTAACACATATATATGTTGGGAGTTCCCTTTTCAAAAAGAGACAGTTTACATATTTACACATAGATCAATAGTTTCAGGAATAATTTTGTCAAGGAGATTTTGGTTCAAAGATTAGGTTCTAACGTAAGTAAAATGGCTGGGGAACTATACAAATTACATGGTTAACGAAAAAAAAATTTAAGAATTATTTTCTGCAACTTTCTGGTGACAAGTATTGTTTTTAATTCTTGACACTCTAGGTCCAAACTTCCTTATTCACAATTCCAAAATCCAAAGGGTTCTAAAAACAGAAAAACTGGTTCCTAACCAATATGCTGGCAAAATCTGACATGACCCAAATTCAATCAGCAACAAAACCAACAAGAACTAACTTGAAGGTCTATATAGTTTCAACTTGGCCCATGAAATATGAATATTAAAAATATTGGCAGACATAACAATAAGCTTAATTATAGAATGCTGCTCCAGACCTCACTGGAGATATTAGATCAAATATGATATCTGCCACTAATTATCTTTCTAAAATTTACAAAACTCTAAATTTAAAAAATATCTGGTTGAAATATCACATGTCAGATAAGGGATTAATATAATATTAATTACTAATTAAATATATTATAGCATAATATAACATAATACAATATTATAATAGTAATAATGTATTATTAATGTGTTAGTATCACCAGAGTTTTTATAAACTATAAATAAACAGAAAGCAATATTGTTTCCATTTAAAAATTTTTTACAAACTCTAAGAATGTCTCATTATTACTGAGTAAATGTATTATTTCATAACTTCTCAAGTTGCTAAATTGTGTTTATAACTATATTTTTAAAAATCAGGGGGCGCCTGGGTGGCTCAGTTGGTTAAGCAACTGCCTTCGGCTCAGGTCATGATCCTGGAGTCCCGGGATCGAGTCCCGCATCGGGCTCCCTGCTCGGCAGGGAGTCTGCTTCTCCCTCTGACCCTCCTCCCTCTCATGCTCTCTGTCTCTCATTCTCTCTCTCTCAAATAAATAAATAAAATCTTTAAAAAAAATAAATAAAAAAATAAAATAAAGGGCTTCTTTATAAAAAAATAAAAATAAAAATTGGGAAAAATTGTACCAAAATTTAAGTTTCTGTATTTGTAATATCAATTTCAGTTGGTACTTTCCATGCCTGTATGAATAAACTGATTCATTTCACATGTGTGTTTTAGCTTTTTTCTTTGTAGATCCTCCTGTCAAATAGAAAATGAAATGTAGAAATTTCTAAATAGTAAATTAAACATCAGCTCACCAGTTGCAGCATTAACTACAATTAAAATGCAAATATATTTAATATAAATGAGTTTCATAGTCTAACACTAAAGTTGTTACTACGATCAGCAACATTAAAAATATGTATCTTAAAGTCTTTCATCTAATGGTAAATTAATAAGTTAACATAATTGCGTACATTCCAGGTCAGATGTTTATCAAAGGTAATGTCCCACATTAACATGTCTACAGTAATAAGTATATAGGTTTTTTGGCTCATAGTGGTATTTAACATTTGATCATATTAAAATAAGATCTATATAGATAGTTTTATATTTTAATCTTATTTTTATTAATGTAATATCTGATTTTGTATGAAAATAAAATAGTTCTGAGAAGTTCACAACTAATTTAAACTTTCTCTCATTTCTAATTTATCCTACTCTACTTGCTCTCCAGACACAATGACTCTTAACTCTTAGAGCCTTTTCCTCTGTAGTTGTTTCTGATTACAGAAAACAATTATATATGTAAAATACATATATTAACATTTACATATGTATGTGAAGATATAGATGATGTATGTATGTATTTATAATTTTTGCTTATTTTGCTCTTGTGTTATACGCAACTGATGAATTATTGAACACTACATCTGAAACTAATGTACTAGATATTGGCTAATTGAATCTAAATTAAAAAAAAAAGAAAAGAAAAGAAAAGAAGACCTCTGGTTCCACCTCAGACCTATTAAATCAGAATCTACATTTCAACAAGGTCTCCAGGGGATGTGTATACACATTCACATTTGAGAAGCATTGGTCTAACCTGCAGTGTTGCTATCCCTTTGTGTATTGTCTTATTTGCTGGGCTGGAAATGCAGTGACTCCCTTAAAACTTGAGAATCACGTTCTTTGTTTCTGGGAAATGTCTTTGTATAATTTCTTGATAATTCCTTCTCTGCCATTTTGTTTCCTAATTGGAATGTCTTCTAAATAGATATGGAAACTCCTGGATCGATCCTCAAAGTCCTTAGCTTTTCTATTTTCTCTCTTTTCATCTTTTCTCTTTCTAGGAAATTTGTTACACCATCATCTTCCAATGCTATTGGACTTTTTCATACTTATCATTTCAGTGAGCTCTTTCTTTTTTCTGATTTTTTTTTTTTACATCTCATTGTCCAGAACCTAGAAATAAGGCACACCCTCTCACATAGGATGCTGAGAAATACATTTTTTCATTCCAGAAACAAGTGTGACCTGCTAAAAATCAGTACTCTGTTATGAAGGAAAGGACTAAAGTATAATGTGGTTGGCAACTAGATGCCTCTACCACAAGTTCCAAGTAACTAATTTCAGATGAAATAATCATGTCGTCTGTTTATCTGTTTGATTTCCATCTATCCATAAGCCTTCTTGCCATGAAGTAAAGAAAATGATGACTAGTAAGTGTGGAGAAAATTATTTTAAATAGGGTAAGTATTTGAAAATGAAAACCTCTGAACCAAATAACCATTGCAATTTTTAAATTCAGGATAAAGATTCAATTTAGAGTTAATCAGCCCCGTACTTTCTAAAGTATGTTAGGATCCATTAATATAATCAAATTATGTTTGTAACAAATTGCAATCAGAGGGCTGATTTTTGCACAGGTTAGAGTAGAGTGTACCAATTACTTTTACTCTTCTGACCAAAGTCCAACTTCTGTATCATTGAAAGGGTTATACGCTTTGCTCAGACTTTGGAAGGACACATGTGTAGATCTGAACGAGAAAGGATAAGTCGCCTCGTTAAGTTTTTTGGGTCAAACCAACCTCCTTCATTTGTGTGGTGACGGGTCATAGTCCTTTCACCCTCACTTCATGAATTTATTCAGTATTCATTTCTATATTTCCATTTGGTCAGCTTTTGACTGAAACAACAGAAATCTTAGAATGATTTGTATTTACATACAAATTCTGCCATGTGGCAGTGAAACAATCCTACAACCCTAAAAATTAAACTTCTCATTGGAGAGAAAATATCAGTGGAAGATGCAAATCTACCCATCATTTAAAATCTTTCATAATATTCCTGAATGTAAAACCCTCATCAGATTAGCTAGATAATATTTTTAAATGTTTACAGAGTTTCTTCAATCATATTAAATTAATACCGGTATTTCTAGCTACTAAAATATTTAAGTTAGAAAAGAATTGTGGTTGATGGGCAGCAATATAAAGTGACTTGAAGCTTAAAGAAATTTAAAAGGAAATTGATTCATATATATTCCCAGTAGGCTTATTTATATTTGTCATTGTTACATTTAAAATGTATAGGTCCTTTCTCTCCAAATTCACATAAACTCCAAAAATTTAAAGATTCAATTCATAAAGTTTAGCTTCACTTAATTTATATTTACAGTATAATATAATAAACTTTGCTTTTATTTATAATGTGATGTCTATTATATGTTCCATCTATTAGCTATTTTTATTGTAGGTAAAATGATGAACTACAGAAGTTTCATTAACATATAGATCTGTAGTCTGTCCAATCTTTCTGCGATATTAAAAAAAAATTTAGAACTGAGAGGAGTAGTAAAATTTAGCTAGGTTTATACATTTTACTGGAAACTATTGCTCCTGGCATAGCAATTAAAACTGATGTTTGTGACTGCCAGAAATAATGAAGTTTTGGATTTATGATGAGGCAACAAGCGTTGTGCCCGTATTTTATTTCTAAAGGTGAAAGATTTACAGTTGATGAGGCCTGAACTGATGTGGCTCATTCATTCCAGAAATGTGGGAGTGAAGGAATGTGAGTTCAAGGCCAACAAATGCCATTGTGTCCAGGTGGAAGTGCAACAATAAAAAGGAAACTACTAATGGGACAATTTATTTCAAAATGCTTTGTGTAAAATGTATAAAACTCTCAGCTCTCTTCGATAGCAAAATCAGAAAACTTAAGTTAGAACTATATAGTTATGTTGTTACATTCTTCATCTTTATTTTGCCTACAGATACGAAATCTCACAGCTAGGTGTTCTTCTTCACTAATTTCCAGAAAATTCTCAACTCCCCAAGGAAGCCAATTGATATTAAAAATAATGTTTCAGGGAAAAACTGGTCCCTGTTTTCTCTTCTTTCCCCCCTTGTTCTCCTGCACTCTTCTCCCAATATGTTAATTTGCAGCACGATTTCTATTACAGTATTCTGTATCCCAATAACTCTGTCTCTTCCTCTGAGGGGGGAAAAAATCAACTAGACAGCTGTAATAGTTATTATTTATTATTTTATTTTCTCAAGTTTCCAAACTTTTGCTTTTAGCTTCCTTCGTGTGGAGGCAAATGGATTTAAGTTATTTTCCTGAACAATAATCAGGAACTATTTTCTTCATGTCTCAGATGCTGCCTGGGTTTTCCTAGCATGGCTGCCTACATTTGGAATCAAGGGACTCAAGGACACAGTACTGTGTTCACTGCTACCCACAGCTTTTCTAGAAAAAAAAAAATTCTTCTTTATTTTCATCTTTTTTAAAAAAAAGATTTTATTTATTTGAGAGAGAGTGCACACAAGTGGGGGAGGAGGGACAGAGGGAGAGGGAGAGAGAGAATCTTAAGCAGGTTCCATGCCCAGCACAGAGCCCAACGCCGGGCTTCACAACCCTGAGATCATGACCTGAGGCAAAATCAAGAGCTTAACCAACTGAGCCACCCAGGTGCCCCTATTTTCACCTTTTCTATTATATAAATGATGCTAGAATAAGCCTGGTATACATTTATTTAGGCAATACTAAGATTCACACAGATGAATTTATATAGATATAGATAAATACATAGTATTTTCGAACCAGTAGGCAGAAATGCACTGAAAACTGGCACATTATTTCTTCAGTGAAAAGTTGATGTAAAATTTTAAAGAAATCCAAAACTGTCCTATCAAACTGAATAGAAGTTTATATCATTATTAATAAAAATCCCCCTGCTGCCTGTTATTTTAAATTTGTTATTATTTTGAACTGAACTTTAAGTGAATATGTAAAGTTAACATATGTAAATATATGTTATATATGTTATATATGTATATATATATAACACATATACATATAGAAATATGCTAATGTGCTTTTCTCTGGGGTATGTTATTGTTTGTGACATTCTCTCATATCAATTCCATGTGTCCTCCCCAAACAGAGAAAGCCAAGCTCCAGAAGGAGAGAAAGGCAGGCAGAAATGCAGAAAGAAATTGGTCAGAGCCTGTGCATCCCCGACTACCACTGATTGCAAGCTTCGGGGTTGAAAGCAGACCTACTCCTGGGTGACATGGGACTGTGGACTCCTTGGTAGGTCAACCTGGGCTCTAGGACTCCCACTGTTTTTGGTAAACTCCTCTTACACTGCATAGAAATCCAAAATCCTTCCACCTAACCTCCTCTTCCTTCTCCTTCACTTGGGGTCACTGTGTATCTGGGTCTCATATCTCTCCCAGGCTTGTCTAGCTTCCTCCCTATTTCCTTTTTATACAAGCTTTTCCCCTAATAAAATCTTTGCACATTTAATCATGTCTCAATGTCTGCTTCTCAGAAGACCCAGACAAATATAAGAGCCTGTATGTGTTCATCCACTAGCTAGTCCATGACTTGATGCCCTTATTGACAGCTAGCTTCTGGAGAGCTGAAGATGAAGCTGGTTTGTATGGTACTGACATGCTGGGACATGCCCATATATACCTGTCAAGTCCCCTAGAACTCTACATCGCAAAGAATGATTTTAATGTAGCAATTAAAAAAAATCAGTCAGAATGTTGGGGATTTCCGGATGAATTGCGAAGTGTGACAAATGAATCTAACTGTATCATCAATGTATGACATTACCTCACTGAAAAGGGTGGGGAATAAGGAGCTGACCTGTAACTTCAGATAAAAGCGTTTTGACTAGAAACTAAAAGGATGAAGACAAAAAGAAATGTGTATAAACACTACAGTCTAATTGGCAAGTTTGGTTCTCATTGGGGTTTGGGTTAACAGTTCTGAGCCTGCTTTAGGTGTATACTGGGGTTGAAAAAATACATGGATGGTGGATGGTTGGAGCCAAGTCTCTCACTGTCGGAGAGGGAAGTAACAGATAAGCAAGGTGTGGGGAGGGGAGGCTAGATTGAATCCTGTAGAACTAACTTGGAGTGGATACATTAATAAGAATGCTGTATAGCTTAATTAAATGCAGAAGGATAGTTACCAAATAATTTTAGATATGTGTACACATGGGTTCATTTACATGCATATATTTCCTTGCTCTGCCCACTGGAAAGCCTAGAAGGGTGATAAGACAGCAGCAATAAGCACGCTTGCACTCAGACCTTGATTTCAAATAGGGCTCCTTAGAGAAATGGCTGATTCTAAAGCTGGGCAGGAAATACACATGATAAACTTGGATCATCTAGTAGTGACTGAAAGTAAGGAGGTACTCAAAAAACAAAATTATGGGGTCCTGAAAAAGAGATGCAGAAAAGAACTGGAAAGAACTTCCAGTGACCAAAGCTGGACTAACTTGAACTTCCCAAAGAACAAAAGAAATATCCATGAGTCCATCCTGATATAAATAAATGAGTAAATACATAAATGAGGGATAAAGGACAAATCTTCCATATGGAAGAATTCCAAATAATAGAGCAGATACTTACCCCTCCAGGAGGTGGAACGTAACCTCAAGTGTGGGCTAGAGTTAGTGATTTTCATCCAAAGAGCAAGGTATAGGAGACAGAGTCCCTCCTCTGAATTGCCTTGGGGGAAGCAGACTGCTTGTCTCACGGTTATGGGTTATGACCATCCCTCCCCTCAGCCCCAACCAATAGCAGGTTGATGCAGAGGATAGGCTGGAAGACAAGATCCCACTCTTTTCCTGCAAATGCGGCAACACTGAAGGTTATGCCAGCTCCAGAGTTTCCTGTCCGATTTGCTGGAAATTCTCTTGCAACTGCATCAAAGTCCAACTTCTCCCTCTGCTCAGTCCTGCTTTACTCCTTCCTTTTACACATGTTGTTCCAGACCGGCCTCCCTAGGAAAGCTTCTGTATGCATATCTCCATCTCAAAGGAAGCTCTCTGGGGCCTGATCGAAGACACTCTGCCTTGGGAAAGGGAGGACGCAGGTAGCATGTAGGAGGCAAGAGAAGGCAAAGAAGAAGATCTAAGATGAAGGAGTAGCTACAATGACGAAACAGGGTGACAGTGTGGAGAAGTGAAGAATGATACATAGATTTTACTAGTCTAGAGTGGAGGTACAGAGGAAGTAAGACAGGATAAGGGCATATTTGAGAGAATGGAGATAGACAATCTCGTGGGAGACCACAGGCAGGAGCTGATCCTGAATATAGACGGAGCCTCTGCTCTCTCAGCATACAGGACTCCCTAGTACCCTTTGAGTGAGCTCCAAGTGCAGCTGTTGAGCTACTCAGCTTTGGCCACTGCTTTTCTATCTCTAAAGTGACCTGTCCCTATCATCGTTTGAAGGGTCACTTTGGCCCAGCCCAAACTGGAATTAATAGCCTTAATTCCAGTTTAACAGGAATATAAACATTACAGCCAAGTTTCATCAAGCCTAATAATTCTTGCAGGACCTAAACTGACCCAGAAAATAATGGAGTTATTTATCCTAGGGGAGAGGAAAGGAAAAATTAAGAAAATGTTGGAAAGTAGGGTGGGATGATGGGTTAGCCTGGTGATGGGTATTAAAGAGGGCACGTTCTGCATGGAGCACTGGGTGTTATACGCAAACAATGAATCATGGAACACTACATCAAAAACTAATGATGTGATGTATGGTGATTAACATAACATAATAATAGCAATAAAAAAAGAAAATGCTGGAAAGTATATGGGAAATTTAATTACCCTACTGCATAAATTCAGTTCATAACTATAAGATGTTACTGCATGTAATATAAAAGGTAGACTAGATTTCATTAGACTCATGTTCCCATAAGGGAACATGTTCACCTCAGACTCATAGGCAATTCTGGGGCCCCAAAGGGTAGTAAGAGCCACTGGATTCCTACAAGCTGGGATAGAGGGGGCAGCATTCGAAGGGACCAGGAACACCAGAGGCATAATGATGAACCAGTGATTGTAAATACAGGCAAATCTAGTTTCCCAGGGAGAACCTCGTGACTGGAGAAACGACTCAATTAAGATGGGAATTCGAGATCCTGAAAGATTGATGTCATGTACATCTCACTGTACTCTTACCGCAATTAAATTATAAATTCAAACTATACTTTTCTCATGAATGAGTATTTTCATCCACAGTAAAGAAAAATCAAAAGAGAACTGTATCTTGTTACAGACTCTTGCCAAATTCTATTTCTGTGCTATGTATAATCTAATTATTGAAGATTATGGTTAGAGAAAGGACTCTATAAAATACCATTCTGCTGAAATAAATTTATTTCCTAATTGATTTCCACAAAAAAAATCTAATCTTTAAGTAAAATCAAGAAGGTCCTAAATTCCCATATTGAAAACTGACCCAGAGGTCATAGAAGTATTCCAGAAGGAAATGTGAAAGTCCTGGGGTCTTCAAGCCCCCAGCAAGCAGACATGAGTTTGCCTATTTCAAAGGTTTTCTTTTTCTTTTTCTTTTCTTTTTTAAGATTTTATTTATTTATTTGACAGAGAGACAGACAGACAGACAGACAGAGAAGAAGCAGGAGGAGTGGGAGAGGGAGAAGCAGGCTTCCCGCCGAGCAGGGAGCCCGACGCGGGGCTCGATCCCAGGACCCCGGGATCACGACCTGAGCCGAAGGCAGACGCTTAACCGACTGAGCCACCCAGGCGCCCCTATTTCAAAGATTTTCATCTGAAACGCATTTTTCAACGTAATACTAAGCAATTCTTTTGTATGTGGGAGGAGTAGGGGGAAGGTGGTAGGGGTGTGTTAACTTTCCTAAAATGAAATAAAGGGATTTGAATGGTCTATATTTTCCTTCTTCCTTCCCCTGTTTCTATTAATCAAAGTGTGCTTTTAATAAAATCAGTTACAGAATCATCAATAGTTTTGAAAGATTTTCTGTCTCCTGCAGAAAGTTATTCCAAACCCAATACTTTCATGTTAAGCCTTTTGTATCTGTCAGTATCTGCCCATTATCAACATTAAGACTTTGGAAATAAAAACCTTAACTGACAAATTGTTTCACTTTGCATATATACATAGAAGTTAATTTTAGATATTCCTATGGCTGCTAGATAAATTGTATTTATTCATTTTTCTCTTATAAAACTAGAAAAATATTAATTAGAGTAAAACACTAACAATGGGAAAAAAATAACTGATTCTGTGCTAAAGTTTTCAGGATGTTTTAAATTTAACTGATATGTTTTCGTGAACATCCCTGTTAGTTTTCCTCTGCAAATATGTATGACTCATACAAACCTCACTTATTTCTTTTCAACTATGCCAAATGTTTTTAGAATAATAAATGATTCGTATAAGAGATAGCTATTTCCAAGCATGCAAAAACAATCCCTAGAATATGTACCATGTGCTAACCACCTATTACAGCATTTCCTTTTTCTTCTATTTAATTCATTTTTCCTCCCTCTCCTTCCATCCATTTTACATTTTATCATATGCACACATCTTATATTAGAAAAGTATGGTTATATAATTAAGGAAATATGAATCAACTCATCACATCTAAATTTCTTGAGTTTAAAATTAGGAACAGAAGATAATAAAATTTGTCTGCATCTTAAAACGCTCTGAATTATCTTGCCAACTTTTTAACTAATTGTTCTAAAATTGGATTTAGTTTTACAACTAACATGATTCCCAATTTTTTTCACTATTCCCCATTTAGAAGCATACCAGAAACACACCAGAGTCTGAAAAAAGTATCTTTAGACAATCTTACGTCTAAAATTACATTTAGAAGGGACAGGGGAGACACAAGAATAAAGTGCTATAAAGTTAAAGAACATCACAGTGGATTTTTGTTTTCTGGAGGACCCTTCTTCCATAGCTGCCGAGCAAGATACAATTTTCACTGGAGGAGTTCTGTGCTGTTTCTGCCACCACACATTATAAAAATGCTTTTTCTTGTCCAAAGCTTTCTCAGAAAAAAAGATGGCTTGTTGATTCTGAGAGCGATCCAGAGAACACAAATTATGATATAGAATGAAAGTGTAGTTTTTTCCAAATATAAATATGTCTTTTTCTCTGTGTTCAAGAGAGCAATGACTAGATATGGCAAAGATACCTGCATTTAACAGAGGAAAAGAGATAAGCCATAGGAATAAGTCTGTAATAGTGGTACTTCTGACATCACTCAATAAGACATGGGAGACTTTCCTTGGAAAGGCAGTGATGTGGTGGAAAGAATCCAGTATTAGGATAGGGTTAACTCAGATCCTGGCTCTATCACTTACTAGCCCTGAATAAGAATGTATTTTCAGCTTTTTTCTGAGCCTTGGTTTCCTTACTTGTAAAAAAAAAAAAAACAAATAGGGCGCCTGGGCGGCTCAGTCGTTAAGCGTCTGCCTTCGGCTCAGGTCATGATCCCAGGGTCCTGGGATCGAGCCCCACATTGGGCTCCCTGCTCAGCGGGGAGCCTGCTTCTCCCTCTCCCTCTCCCCCTTCTTGTGTTCCTGCTCTCGCTGTGTCTCTCTCTGTCAAATAAATAAATAAAATCTTTTAAAAAAACCAAACAAATAATGCATTATATGTTAAAAAAAAAAAAAAGAAGATAGCAGGAAGGAAAAAATGAAGGGGGGGAAGTTAGAGGGGGAGACGAACCATGAGAGACTATGGACTCTGAGACACAAACTGAGGGTTCTAGAGGGGAGGGGGGTGGGGGGATGGGTTAGCCTGGTGATGGGTATTCAAGAGGGCACGTACTGCATGGAGCACTGGGTGTTACACGCAAACAATGAATCATGGAACACTACATCAAAAACGAAGGATGTAATGTATAGTGATTAACATAACATAATAAAAAAACATAATAATGTATTACATGATTATTTTGACTATCAAATGAAACAGTGAAGGTTAAGCATGAAATAAGTGTTCAATGCTAATCTCTACATGAGCCTACTCAAAAAGCTCTTCTTACCATCTTTAAAGTGTGAGGTGCTCCATCCAGCCTTGCTCTGACTGAAGAGTCAAATATATGTAATTCAAAGTAACCTGTGCATTTACTGATTGAGTACCTGCCTAGGGTCAGACACTGTGATAATTAATTTAATCCTGAGAAGTACCTTATGAGATAGATAGGTGTCATTTTAGCCCCAATTTTCTTAGCATAGGAAAGCCAAATAATGTGCTTGACCTAACATATTAATTAGGAGGCGGAAACTGATTTTAAAGCCAGGGAGTTTCATCATTTTCTCATGAAGCACTATCATAGTAAGAGACGAAACTTATAGTTTATAATTAAAATAATTTTTAAAGTTCTTTTATCCTTTGGACATATCCAGTTAAAAGTGTATAGTCCAATTACAATATTTAAAGTCACTTGGGACATTTTCTTGCCATGTGTTTATACCACTGACTAAATACATATTTAGGTTCATTTTAAAATTTTTATTCTTAAGGATTGTTCTTTTATTTATTTAATTTTATAATCATGTAAAATATCCCATGGTCCCCCCAAATGAAAAAAGGTATATTTTTTAAAAACCTGGTTTCTATCTTTTCCCCTTCAACTTATTCCATTTCATTCCTATAAAGTAACATTTTTGAAAAATTTATTTTAAAAAGTAATTAATATTTTATTTACTCTAAATACCTAAGTTATTGTTATTTTAATATATTTTTGTATACAAAGTATAAACTAATTAATAAGTAGATATTATAGAGTGATTTGTTATGAAAGTTTATCTTTCTATCTTGCATTTTTTAAGTCTTGACATTTAGATCTGTCATGTATGTATCTAAAATTTAGTAGGCTATACATAAACTAAAACACAGTGTTCATTCTTATAAATTGACTCAAAATCCATAAAGCAAAACTTAAGGAGCTGGTACTTTCTCAATAACTAAAGGATTTCCTTAAAGACTAAGGTCTCAAACATCCAGAAAATCTTAAAGACTGCTAACTACTACCCTCTTATGTGACAATAAAAATAATGAAGGCATCATAGCTTGGAAATTTCACAAAGCCCATACAAAGATATGACATTTAAACTTTCCATTGTCTATTTTTATTTTTAATACAAGCCGATATTGATCTCTTTTTTAAAAATAAACAATGGCAAAATACACACCCTAGTAGTATATTTATCAAGGTAGTCTAAGCTATACTCTAGTGACAAGCAAGCTTCTATATCTTACTGGTTTTGCATTACGATGGGTTATTTTTCACTCACCATCATAGTATATATAGGTAGAACTGCTCTCCCTGGTGATTCTCCTAGGTGATAATTCAGGGACCCAGTTTCCTTCTACACTAAGACATTGTTATCTTAAACTTGTGGCCCCTAAGTTTGCCACAGAAGGAGAAAAGAGAGCATGTGAAGAAGGTATATGGCCAGGCCTAGAAGGAAGGGATATACATCACTTCTATCCACATCCTAGCAGCCAGAATTGACCAAAGGAAGCTTGAAAACATTAGTCATCCTGTGTGTCTGGAAAGAGGACAATGAAGTGGGATTTCACAACCATATAGTGTTGTCTCTGCCAATAAGCAGTCTTAAATTAGCACAAGAGTTTTGTGTGATTATCACTACATTACTTCATTTGACCTGACATGAATGTTGACATTTGACTTGACATGACTTGATTTACAACACTACTTGAAAGGAAAAATGGAAAAGCATGTAACATTTAAAAATTACTGTTATCATAGCTTCCACATTTTACTCTATCTTCTTTCTTTTGAAGAGGGGAAAATCCAACCATTCCTCTATTACTCAACTATGGCGTAAAGCTTGTTTCCCAATGGCTCTGTGTTTTTTTCCTACTGGTATACAACATCAGGCATTGAGAATTTCAGTTAGCCTTGTTTTGAAAATCTCCACCTCTTTTAAGTATATTGCTAAAGCCAACTTTACTTTTAAATCATAATTTACATTCTGTGGAAATAGCTGAGTCACTTGTTTTTTGTTTATTCTATGTTCCTAGAATGTGTGACAGGCTACACAAAAAGAACAGTAAGATTACTATTTAGGGGCACCTGGGTGGTTTAGTCGGTAAACTCTTGGACTCTTGACTTCGGCTCAGGTCATGATCTCAAGGTCTTGAAATCAAGCCCCATGTTGGGCTCTGTGCTCAGCGGGGAGTCTACTTCTCTCTCTCTTCCTCTGTCCCTCCCCCTACTCACACACTTTCTCTCTAAAATTAATAAATGAATATTTAAAAATAAATGAATGAATGAATGAATGAATAAATAGATAGATAGATATTTAATCTTTTACCAAAACAGACTGCTAGGTGCAGCTAATTAAAAAAACAAACAAACAATTTTTAAGGCTTCCTGTTTAGGAAAACCTCATGTGATTGGAAGTAGGAGGACAATCATCATTACTTTTTTCCTAAATTCATGCTTAAACTCATATTTTACAAGTCCATTTGTACATAATTTTTACATTATTGTCAAATTCACAAAAATGTTTCCTAAAATTTACATTCAATGCTTTATTTTGTCCAGAATTAAGGTAAAACCTTATTTACTATATAGTAAATCACAAAGAATACTATTTTTGCTTATTCAGCTTTTTCTAAATTAAAAATGTGCCCATGTCTAGTATATTTTATTAAATTGGGCGCACTTCTTTTTGTTCTCAGAGTACCCAGTGCTTCCTTCTATCACATTGATTATCACCTTATATTACAACTGTCTTATTGAGATTGCCTTCACTAGGCAATCAAAGACATAGGCCATATCTTCTGAGCCAACATTCAGCACTTTGCACTTAGTATGCTTGACTCATATAAATAGATCAATAAATGTTTGTGGGCATGAACAAGTTAGTAAATAATAAATATACATAAAGAAAATGATGATTCTTAATGATTGCTTTGTTAATGATGAATTCAGAATCTATTGCTTAGTTGGAGAAATTAGAATTTTATATATTTCCAAATGATTTCCTACTCCTTAATGATGCCTTCTTAACCTTCAAGCTGACTATAGGAAATAGAGTCAATCAAATGGTCTATAGAGAATGTAGTCACTTCATACCACTGTAAAAATGCATTTTTGACACACATTCAGCTGATCTCCTTCCCATCCTTTCCTCTGCCTCCTTCTCCCCTCCCCCCTCCTCTCTTTTGCTCTTTTGCAATCCCTTCTGTGGGTATAAAACCAGTTTAGTATTACATGACTCCAATTCCAACACCCTAAAAAGTGATTTAATCAATGGTAGGCACATTTCCAGTGAGGCAATCAGATTCTTTGGGAGACTCTAATATTTAGAGTTAAAAACACTAGTCTCTGCTGTCACTTACACAGTGATAACATAGATCCAGGAACTGAGAACACCATTTTGATGGAGCCATGTTTTACCTGCTTGCAAAAACAGCAGAGAAAATTGGGTTCTTTGAAGTGACGAAATCTGAAAAGCAGAGAGCAACAGAAAAAAATTTGAGTACTCCCAGATGAATGGAAGGTGTCACTTTGATTTGTGTGTGGCTGATTACAATTCTATAAATAAAACTCAGTATTCAAGAATATGACTCTCGGGGAGCCTGGGTGGCTCAGTAGTTAAGCGTCAGCCTTCTGCTCAGGTCATGATCCCAGGGTCCTGGGATCAAGCCCCACGTCGGGCTCTCTGCTCAGTAGGGAGCCTGCTTCTCCCTCTCCCACTCCCCCTGCTTGTGTTCCCTCTCTCGCTGTCTCTCTCTCTGTGTCAAAATAAATAAATAAAATCTTAAAAAAAAAAAAAGAATATGACTCTCTTCATCTTTCTGTAATCAATGCAATTTCTCTCTTGCTCTCTCCTTTTCCGTTAGAAAACACTATCTAGTCACTACCTAGTAAACTCAGCAGAGATTACTTGATCTATTCAGGTGCAAAATGTCATCAGTTTGGGATTTAAACTCAGTGAGTTGAGGAGTCAGAATCAGTCCACTTAAAGTTTTCTTCTTCTCACCTCCAAGGTCCTGGGAAGCATGCAGTACTTCATGGCACTGATGGCAAGGGGCATTGGGTCCTCGACAATCTCCACACACCAGACTGAACGCTTCCTTTTCAGTCATTGTGAACATATGCTTGTTAGTGCTGCTGCTGAGGTCCCTGAGTTTCACTATGATGACGAATGTCCAAGTTCACAGAGCTCTTCCTCCCTATCTGAACTTTAAGGCCACTTGGAGTCCTCTGACTGTCTTCGTCCTAGCCCCTCCCCTGGCATCTTGTGAGGCTTCCTTTAGGCCTAATGACCTAAACTCTCTGCCCTCGCTGCCCCATGATTGTGCACCATTCTTGATGCAGGGCTTCTTTGCAAGGACAAGGATCTCCTGGGCTGCACTTGAAAACAAGACAAAGGCATCCTTTCTCTAGGATCCCCTCACATTTACCTTTCCTGTGTCATTCCCTCCCCAGGGGCAAGGTTCAAGTTTCTTTAAAAACTTAGAAGATTCTATTTCACAATATTGACACTCTTGTCCTCCAGATTTGGGAAAATATCTTCTGGTTTAGCTGAAAAAAGACACTTATTTCCTTTCCGTGTGTAGGGAAAACTAACCACATCTTTCCAAGGAAGCAACATATGTAAATCATTCAGGCAAAGAATACTGACTGTTTCCCCCAATTCCTTTTCTCTCTCCCTAAAGTAAAGCACAAACAGGCCCTGTGAGTTAAAGGCAAGGGTTTGTTGTATTTATTAGTCATCAAATCAATCAACTCCAACCCATGAATGTAAATGATAGAAACTGTGTTTACCCAGATGTTCCAAGTATACTTCAACTTCTAAACTGGATAAAATCCTACAAAATTTTTAAGTTGGGAGAGCTGGCTCTTATATTTAAAAATAATGTATAATTGGGGCACCTGGGTGGCTGATTTGGTTAAGCGTCTGACTCTTGATTTCAGCTTGGGTTTTGATCTAAGTGTTGTGAGTTTGAGCCCTGCACTGGGCTCCACACTGGGTGTGGATCCTACCTAAAAAAAAAATCTTACAAATTATGTATAAGAATAAAAAATGGAATGGCTGGTTGTGATTAAACAGAAAAAGGAAAATTCAGAGGGACTTTTGTGTTGGGTGTGTCAGCCCATGCAGGCTTTTTCACAGGAAATACCTCATTTAAGTCTCAGAACCACTGTGAAATAGATGTTAGTAGCTTCATTTCTGACAAGAAGAAACAGTTAAGTGAGTTATTCAAACTATAATAAGACTTCTATTATTGGCTGAATTGTGTCCCCCCTCCAAAAGATATACTGAAGTCCCAATCTAGGTACCTGTAAATGTGACATCATTTGGAAACAGGGTCTTTGCAGATGTAATAAAATTTAGATGAGGCCATACTGGATTAAGGTGGCCTTTAAATCCAATGACTGGTGTGCTTATAAGAAGAAAAAGATTTGGAAGATTTGGAGACCCTCAGGTACACACGAAGGAAAGACAGTCACGTGAAGATGGAGCGATGCATCTATGGACAAGGAACGCCAAGGACTGTGGGAAACTGTAGAAGCTAGAAAGAGACAAATATTCTTCTCCAGAGCCTTCATGGGGAACATGGTCTTTTGGACACCTTTGGACTTCTAGACTCCAGAACTGAGACAACAAGTTTATGGTTGTTTCAAGCCACCCAGTTTGTGGCAATTTGTTAAGGCAGACCTAGAAAAGTAATACAAAGCCCCATTCATTGAATGCCTAGTAGGTTACAGGCATCCTCTTGATCTGTTACATGCTACTTAATTTAATCCTCACACCATCAACACCAATTTACCCTGAGGATAACAGGGTTCAGAAAGGTTAAGTAACTCACCAATGTTACATTGTTTCACTGTTTTCAAGTGATAGGGTCAGGATTTGAAAGGTCAGATGCAAAGGTTCTACCACACTACAAGTGCTCTTCTAAGTTCCCATGACCAGAAAACAAATTTGAAACCAGATTTTCAGATTCCAGGTCCAGTGCCCTTAGCACTAAACAGAATAAAAAAATTGAACGTCATATTCATCAATGCAATATTGAAGTTAACAAATGAAGACAAGTGAATGTTACTGTACAAAGTTCCACGTATAAAGTGTTAGACATTTATAAAGGAAGATTGCAAAGCAAAAGTACAAGTGAGAAATGAATCGAATTATCTTAAATAAATACATTTACTGCAATTTTCTTGCATTAAATACTACTAATTATAAAAAAGTCCAAGACAAAGAGATTTTGCCATATAGAGATTTTAATTTTTCTATCTGCAGTAATTAGGTGAGATTTTTTTGACCCTAGAAGAATGTTTTTGAAACTATTTCAAGTGACCTTCCAACTTCCTCAGAGCTAAGGCCTTCCTATGAACTTGCCAAGACCTACAAGATCCCACCTCCTTTTCCTGCAAGCTCTTACTTATTACTTCCCATTTGGTCACTCTTCTTCAGCTACACTAACTCCTCTGTGCTTCTGGAAATGCTCAGCTTTCTATGACTTTTTTTTTTTTTTTAAAGATTTTATTTATTTGAGACAGAGAGAATGAGAGAGAGAGAGAGAGCACATGAGAGGGGGGAGGGTCAGAGGGAGAAGTGGGCTCCCTGCCCAGCAGGGAGCCCGATGCGGGACTCAATCCAGGGACTCCAGGATCATGACCTGAGCCGAAGGCAGTCGCTTAACCAACTGAGCCACCCAGGCTCCCTCTATGACTTCTAACAGAGCTTTTGAACTTGTAGTTCTTTCTGGCTGAAATTCTCCTCTCCCAGAGTTCTGCACAGCTCACTCTCTTACTTCCTTCATGTTTTGACCTAAATGTCACCTTTTTAATATTGTCTTCCCTGACCACCCTATCTAAAACTGAAGCGCCTCCCTGACACTGTCTATCCTCTCCCTGCTTTATGTTTAGCAATAACATTATCTGTGAAAATAAGGGGAAAACCTCATTTAAAATGGATTTGGGGAGTCCTGAAAGGAGAGCTCTCACGAATGCACCATCCATCCAACTTACTTTACTACCCCATCAGGAGAAAGGAAGATTTTTCTCCTTGCCCAGCAACAACCCAGCCAATGAGAAGTTGCAACAACCCCAAACTCTCGCTTTCCTCCAATTAACTTTCTTCCAAACAGTCCTTCTCAACTTCTTTTCCTCTATACAAGAAGGGCTTCTCTCCTCTTCTCTCCAAACTTGCCTATGGTTCACCAGTTTCCTTGTCCTGAATCACAATTTCTCTGCGATTCTCAAATAAAGTTATTTTTCTATACTGGCTATTTTATTTTTAAGGTTGGCATATCTAATATACTATTTATGTACTTTTTGAGTCATTTTTATTGACTGATTTCCCCCTCCACACAAACAGAAATTCCATTAACGCAGAAATTTTTGTTTTGTTTGTAACTGTATCTTCCTTCAGTGGCTAAAACAGTTCCTGGCACATATCAGGTCCTCAACAACGTTTGTTGAATGAATGAATGAATGATGAATCCGTGGATAAATTATTTTATAGTTCTTAACCTGAGTTCCAAAATAGAACCTCAAGGTGTCCACGAATGCCTGAAATTGCATGAAAAATAGCGTATATTATGCAAAGTTTTGGGGGGAGAGTTCATCATTCCATCAAGAGATAACATGATTAATCTCTGAATTTATTTATTTATTACTGAAGAAGATTGTGGAATATTTATAGAAAACATAAAACAAATTGTATGTATTTTAAGTGTCAATATTAAGCATAATTCCTGCTAAGCTCTGTATGATTTTAGCCACATACATCTTAGAATATCCTTGCATAGGAGGGCCTGGGTGGCTCAGTTGGTTGAGCCTCTGACTCGTGGTTTTGGCTCAGGTTTTGATCTCATGAGCGTGAGATCAACCCCACTTCAGGCTCCGTGCTCAACAGGGAATCTCCTTGGGGATTCTCTCCCTCTGCTCCTCACCGCGCCCCCACCCCCCCACCAGTGAGCACACTCTCTCTCTCAAATAAATAAATAAATCTTTAAAAAAAGAATATCCTTGCATATATGTCCCATTTTCTACAGAAATACAAGTGAGTGCAACTGATGCATCCTCTTAGATTCATATTCTCCTTTCTCATTTATATTTCCACAATTACTCTCCCAATTGGCTTTTTGATTTTCTCTTCACTTGCTTTCCATACTCACATTAACCTTCCCTGTTTTGCCCTCTTTTCTCTTTTTCCTCCCATAAAGACTTCTTTTTCAAAAAATTATTTTGAAAAACTAATGATGTAATGTATGGTGAGTAATATAACATAATAAAATAAAATTTTAAAAAACTATTTTTCAGTTTTATTGAGACATAATTGACGAAGTTGTAAAATATTTAAAGTATATAGAGTGATGAACTGATATATTCATGCACTGTGGAGGGATTCCCTACATCAAGTTAATTAACACATCTATCACCTCACATAGTTTCCCTTTTTTTAAATTTTGGTGAGAATTTTTAAGTTTTATTCTCTTAGCAGATTTCAGTTATACAATACAGTGTTATCAGTCATAGTCACCACATTATACATTAGATCCTCAGACCTTATTCATCTTATACCTGAAAATTTGTACCTTGTACCAGCCTCTTCCTATTTCCTCCACCCCACAGTTCCTGACAACCACTTTTCTACTCTCGTTTTTATGAGTTTGGGGTTTTTTCCTTTTTTTGATTCCACATATAAATGGTACTATAGAGTATTTGCCTTCCTCCATCTGACTAATTTCACTTAGCATAATGACCTTCATCTGTTGTTACAGTCTTTGGCTTAAATTCTGTTTTGTCTGCCCCTGCTTTCTTTTGGTTTCCCTTTGCATGGAATACATTTCTCCATAACTTCTCTTTGAGTCTATGTGTTTTCTAAAGCTGAAGTGAGTCTCTTGTAGGCAGAACATAGCTGGATCTTGTTTTTTAATCCATTTGGCCACTCTTTGTCTTTTGATTAGAGGATTCAGTTCATTTATATTTAAAGTAACTATGGATAGGTATGAACTTACTATTAACATTCTGTTCATTGTTTTCTGGCTGTTTTGTAGGTCCTCTGTGTCTTTCTTCTCTTGCTCTCTTCCTTTTTGATTTGATAAATTTCTGTAGTGGTGTGCTTTACTTTCTCTTTTTCTTTTGTGTGGCTACCATAATCTTCGCTTTGTGATTACCATGAGACTTACATAAAATACCTTATGTATATAATATTGTATTTTAGGCTGATAACAACTTAACTTCAAGTGTATTGAAAAGGTCTACATTTTATATATTCTCCACCTCATTTTATGTGTTTGATGTCAAAATTTGCATCTTTTTACATTGTGTAAATTACTGTAGTTATGGTTTTTCTTAGTACTTTTGTCTTTTATCCTTCATATGAGAGTTTTAAGTGATTTACCCACCAGCATTATAACATTGGGGTATTTTGAATTTAATTATATATTTACCTTTACCAGTGAGTTTTACACTCTCATATGTTTTCCTGTTACTAATTAACCGCCTTTAGTTTCAACTTAAAGAACTCCATTTAACATTTCTCCTAAGGCTGACCTAATGGTGATGACCTCCTACAGCTTTTGTCTCCTTTTGCTTCTCCCTTCCTGCATAGATTTTAAAAGCCAGAGTACCTTACCTGATCTTATTCCTCAATAAAGCAACATAAGTTAAGTCTAACCAAAATGAGGAGAGATGTCTCTTGTAAGTCCATTTTTAAATGATTTGGAATTTCCAAAGCCTGAAGGTTCGGGGATACCTGTCTGTAGAAACCCTCGCTTGAGAATGAAAAAGTCAACATTTACCTCTAGCAATGTTTCCTTAACTTTCCTGATAATAAGAATCTTCTGGGATCCTAATTAAAAATTCAGATTGTTCTCTGGATATGGCCAGGTTTAGCAAGTAAAAATATAAAAATACAATTATTCATTGTTTATCTGAAATAAAATATAGGAATACAAACATTTATTATTTATATGAAATTCAAATTTAACAGACATTCTGTATTTTATCTGGCATCTATATTGGGATGGTGTTCAGAAATCATGTTTTTAACTTGCACTTCAGGTGGTTTTCATTACCATGTCTTGAGTAGGGACTTGAGCAGTTTCCCTTCTGTCAAAGCCTACTAGTCACTTTTGCAAGGGACTTTTAAAAATACTCAAATCAGCAGTGTAAATGTCACTGTTCTCATTGTTAGTTACCATTTATGATTACTTGCTATTCTTTTTTTTTTAAAGATTTTATTTATTTATTTGAGAGAGAGAGAATGAGAGACAGAGAGCATGAGAGGGAGGAGGGTCAGAGGGAGAAGCAGACCCCCCGCCGAGCAGGGAGCCCGATGCGGGACTCGATCCCGGGACTCCAGGATCATGACCTGAGCCGAAGGCAGTCGCTTAACCAACTGAGCCACCCAGGCGCCCTACTTGCTATTCTTATAATCATAATTATGTAGGTTGTTCAGCATACGTTAGTTGCATTAAATTCTATCCTGTCTTGATTACATCACCAAATTCTGGGTTTATAGTTGGTCTTCAAATTTTGTAGTTCATAAGCATTGCCTCAATTTTAGAAATTGGAAAATTTCACAGGACACCCTTGAAGCTACAAAAGTGGGCCTTTGGAGGTGGAATTTAACTACTCTTTTTGACCTTGGATTTATGACATCATTCAAATCAAACTGATTAATGATACAATGTGGGGAACCTTGACTCACAGTTTTGTCCTCAGAGAATCCTCAACTCTGGAATGTGTTTCTTCTCTTGATCCAATGAAATATGAGCTTCCAGTCTCCAAGGATACCTTCAAGGGCCAATTGTTTACAAAAACAATTGCCTGAGGGCTCGAAAGTAGGGGTCCAGATGATAAATGGCATTTTAAATGCATTTGCCATGTATGAATCCCAGGAGGATCAGCAATGGAAACATTTCAAAAAGTAATAACAGTAATTAAGCACGTTGGTTTATGAAAAATTAGCCTCATATAGTTTGAAGGTTTGACATGTCAATGATTCCCAGATTTCTAAAGTCAAGGTGTAAGAAACTAATTGTCAAGAATATAGACAGGGATTTAATAAATCTAACTCAGTCCAGCTTCAGTAACGCAGAAGCCCAAGAAAATTTCAGAACATGATTTCTCAGAACTTCTATGACCTTTGGGAGCCTTCCATTAAAGAAAAATGAAGCAGATTTGCTTTAAGTAATTCCAGCCTTCAGTGATAAGTAAAAGGAATCCTTCACAAACATCAGAGTTCTTTTAAAGTTTTTATTTTAAAAGGCCCAAATGTTCTGTAGTGTTTTTAAATTATTCTCATAGATTTGGAGAAGGTTTTGGCTTCTCGGGGCTAATACTATGGGAACAATGAAAAATATATTGGGAGACCTTCCTTTCATAGAGCCTATGTTAAAAGGAAATGCAGTGCAAGATGGAGGTGGTTCCCTCATTCTGGCTAGACTAGTCCTTGAAGTCCACCTAGATTCCAAACGATTGTACAGAATGAACTGGCCCCTGAAATTCCCATTAAACTTTTTACCTTCAGACTTTACTGAAACTTGGGACAACACCTCTCCCCCTCCCAACCTCAAATGGTTTAACTCTTGCAGGACAGAACATGATTACTGTTTCTTAAAGAAATGACACAAGGTTATTTTCATCCTTCACAATATACTAGGGATTTGAATTTTCCAATATGCATTACAACACAGAGTTCTGAGCTAAAGCATCCTTATGGGTATATGGAATGTGAGCTAGAACTTTCTTTGGTAGCAAAATGACAAATTGCTGAGAAAGAGCATTATAGTATCTTGGGGAAACTTCCTAATATCATTGGGCTTCTTTCATTAATGTTTGTATTATATAACCTCTCAATTAATTCCAGCTCTAAATTTTTATCTCTGCTTAATAGTAAGAGTTTTACTGTAGCCTTGGTGTATCTCTACTTGAAAAAGTCAATTGGGATTATTTTCAATAATAGTGGTTTGCAAAAAAACTATTTTAATATAATAACAAATGAACACAAAACTGTACAGAAATTAGCACAGGGTCAGCCTGATTCTATGATATATATGTATGCTAAGAAGTAATCAGAGAAAGTAGTCTTCCCCAATTCATCCCCAGAAGAGGTACTGCAACTTCATGCAAAGCAGAAGGGAGAAATGGGTTCAATATTTCCCTTTCTAACTGTGGATGTGATTAATTTTTACCAATACAGTCTAACTTCAATTTACTACATCTTCTAAAATCAAGTTTCTATGAAGATTTTCATTTTAGCAATTCACAAGATCTCTACTACCCAGAAATCTTGGGTAGTAGACTAAGAAACAGCCACCACCACCACCATCCTGCTGAGAAAACCATATAAGCTCTTAGAGGCACAATTTCTTCATTTCCAATATAGGAATGATTTATGATCTGTCTTTATCGTGTATATATGTGTGTGAGAAGCTCTTAATTAATAAATAAATGTAGAAACATTTATTAACCATAAAGTAATTTACCAACATAATGTATTTTTATTATAGGATCCATAGAATACAGGACATTTCATCAGAAACCAAAGAATGAAGACATTTTACCTATTTATCTGAGTGGCAAAGAGGCTATTAGAAGCAACAGAATCCCTAAACTTGCATGATGATAGTATATGCTTTGGAAAAAGGAAAAGGCACGATTGGTCAAGTTATTTCTGCAAGATGTGAAAGCAACATCAATTCTCACAGACCATAAAATCCAGCTCTTCTTTAAAATGTAGGTTTTATTATTTTTCAGCTATAGCGAAGCCGACAGATCAGGAGGTGATTGACATTGAATAGTTAGTTTGTTACTCAGTTCCTAAGAGGAAGGGGCTTTGCACACTATACAGGGCCATACAGGAAAGCACCAGAACTAGTCAGGAGGCAGAGGAAGTCAGGGGAAAACATTGGCAAGAGCCTTTATTGTGGTTTCCGTGGTCAGAAACTGGCATGGCAAAGGTAGGCAGGTTTAGGATTGGCTAGTTTGAATAACTTCAGTGTTCTCAGAGGCATAGAGGCTGTCCTTAGTGTTCTGGTACTTGACCTTGGAGTGATTAGAGCAGGGAATTAGCACTCTTCAGTGTTGGGGTCCAATAGATGGTGGGCATGTGGGCTCTGAATTGGTTCCTTTGCATATGGAAGATGTACTCAGCAAGCCAGCCTTTTACTATCTCTAGGATTGGCCATCCCTGAGAAGACTAGTCTCTCTGGGCTCAGCAAGGCCCCTGATGGCAAAGTGTCAGAAGTACAGAAAATTAAAAGGTGGTTAATACAGAGAACAACATTTGATAATAAGTCAAAGAGAAATTGTATCTGTCACAAACACACTAGTTTTCAAGGTTCTACATAAGAAAATGCAACCATGATTTATATCAAACATGTAAATAAGCCATACTAAAAGGAAATTTTTCAGAATTTTTCACTCACTTTGTAACTATCAAATAATTCCAGTGACTATCGCTATCCTTGGAATGATTTTCTGTGTGTCCTCTACATCTATTGTACACATGCGCTACGGATCTGATTCTGGTGGTGTGGTCCAGCATTGCAGCAAAGAGCTAAAAAAGAATATAGAAAACATGCCATGAGTGTATTTGCTGAGAAGCTCCCTCAGTCCAGGAATCTCTTGTCTTAACTATCTTCAGGTCTCACGGTACCTTGAAGTCTGTTTTTTATAGGTGTTGAAGAGATGTTTCCTGAATTGTCTTGAAATGACAAAGAGACTTAAAGAAGATAAGATGAATCTAGTTGGGAACATACTGAGAGTTTAAAGTGTAAGATGGTCAAAAGAAGATTATTGTAGTAAATAGCTAACTGTAAAAGATATGGAGACCGCAAGAAAGGTGTCTTGAAACAGACTGGGAGATATCACACATTAAGGATGGAACATGAGGAGAGAAGAAAGTTGAGAATATACTGTTGGGGGTTATTTCACATGCCATGCACACTGTGTCAAGTGCACCATAGTGGGAAGGGGGCTTCCTGGGCAAGTGCAGTGCACAACCTGTCCACTCTACACAGCATCTCTAAGCACTGCAGAGCACAGAGCAAGGGTTCCATACGTGCATCTGAATAGAAGGAAGGAAAGCAAGAGAGTAGCCAGAAAGGAGAAAGGGGAGAAATATTTTCATTGGAAAACTGTATGGTAATGGATTCTTTTCTTCAAAAGATTTAGAAAAAACATATCTTATGGTGAAATATGTTTAAGTTACTCTTTATTCCTTCAAATAAATGTGATCCTCTCCTCCCTGTGAAGAAAACTGTCAATACTATAGTCTAAAGAGAAAGAAATTCTCTTTTTAAATTTTTTTAATTTTAATTTCAATGTAGTTAATATACAGTGTTATATTCATTTCAGGTGTACAATGTAGTGATTCACCAATCCCATATGTGACTCAGTGCTCATCAGGATAAGTGCTCTTAATCCCCTTCACCTGTTTCACCCATCCCATCCGGCCAACTGGTAACCGTCTGTTTGTTTTCTATATTTAAGAGTCTGTTTCTCAGTTTGCCTCCTTTTCTTCCTTTGTTTGTTTTGTTTATTAAATTCTACATATGAGTGAAATTCTATGGTATTTTTCTTTCTTTGATTGGCTTATTTCACCTAGCATTATACTCTCTAGCTCCATTCATGTTGTTGTAAATGGCTAGATTTCATTCTTTTTATGGCTGAATAATATTCCATTATATATACCACATTTTCTTTATCCATCCATCTATTGATGGGACACTTGGGCTGCTTCCATAGTTTGGCTATTGTAAATAATGCTGCTATAAACATAGGGGTACATATATCACTTTGAATTAGTGTTTTCATACTCTTTGGATAAATACCCAGTAGTGTGTTTACTGGACCATGGGGTAGTTCTATTTTTAATTTTTTGAGGAACCTCCATACTGTCTTCCACAGTGGCTGCATGAGTTTGCATTTCCATCAACAGTGTACAATGGTTCTTTTTTCTTGGCATCCTTGCCAACATATATTGTTTCTTGTGTTTTTGATTTTAGCCATTCTGACAGGTGTGAGGTGATATCTCATTGTGGTTTTGATTTGCATTTCCCTGATGATGAGTGATATTGAGCATCTTTTCATGTGTCTGTTAGCCATCTAGATGTCTTCTTTGGAGAAATGTCTGTTCATGTCTTCTGCCCATTTCTTAACTGGATTATTTGTTTTTTGGTGTTGAGTTTGATAAGTTCTTTATATATTTTGGATACTAGCCCTTTATCAGATGTGTCATTTGCAAATATCTTCTCCCATTCAGTAGGTTGTCTTTTAGTTTTGTTGTTTCCTTTGCCATGCAGAATCTATTTTGATGTATTTCTAAGTTTATTTTTGCTTTTGTTTCCCTTGCCTCAGGAGATGTATCTAGCAAGATGTTACTACAACAATGTCAGAGAAATTACTGCCTGTGCTTAAACAGAAAGAAATTCTTATACAGAATAATAGAAAAGTGGTTGAATGTAAATGAAGAAAGGAGGAGCTTAGTTACTTTTCAGGCAAATCACAGTTTGTTATGAAATTAAGAGTTAGGGAAAATAAATACAGAAATCTTAAAATTAGTTCCTCAATTGAAAATTATATTAATAGAAGAGATAAAAAGAGTAGTGAAAGAGTGGGCAAATAAAACCTATTATTAATATTAACCCATTCTATAATATATTTGAATTATTTTAATACATTATTTCAATTGTCCATCTCTACTATCACTACACACTTATATTCCCCCTTTTATGTATACTAATTTACCTATATGTAGCCTCTCCTTGCTGATGAAAGGCTTTTGTCACTTTGAATTTCTTTTTTTTTTTTTTCCATGTAAACCTTTTGTTTTAATAAATAAGACCGATTCATGGCTTAGATTCAAAATCACATTTACAGATGAGAAACGCTTCTAGGCCCAAACAGGTGAACAGTGAAGCTACCAGTGCTGGCAGGAATGCATGCCCCCCCATGCATCTGAAGCCTAAAGAGCAGAGACTGAATGTCAGAGAACACCATACACATCACCCTCTAGACTCGAGAACTGACAGCAGAAGACGAGAGGAAGAGCAGAGACTCAGGGACGCTCCAGTAACCACCATCTGATACCCTCACCTTCATGCTACAGAAGCAAATGAAAGTTGTGCTACTTTCAGATAAGCTAAGAAGGTTTCCTGATCATAGTAAGTGAAACTTTCTCTCATGTTAACAATTAGGCCAAGGGCATTAGCTACAGAGAGGATCCACTGATAAATACAGAATATTAGAAGAGCGAAGAGGAAGCCACACAGATATCTTGTTTCTTCAAATATCAGAAACTTCTGCCTGACAGCAGGAGAGCAATGGATGAACTCCATCTTGCCCAAAGGTTTAGTCCAAAAACTTCCTATTGGCATTTGCACCAAATAAGGCTCCCCGTACTTCTGGCATCATCTGCTGGGCTATGAGATCCAGCCGGCTTTCTAGGGTATTGGAAACTTTTATTTTACGATCCCCATTATAGATCTCAACTCCACCAGCTATTTCCTCAGGCAGGTAGGTCTCCTGATCAATTTGGACATCAACATCTTTTTTGGTGGCAATTTTGTACATAGGAATTGCTTTTTGCACTGCAGCCTTTACCAGAGAGAAATCCTGCTTCCTGCAACAAACAATCATTCGGGGCTCTAACAATTGGTACAAACCCTGAAGGACCAGTCCATCCAGCAGCACCTGGTACCTGGTTGTATCTTTTACCACTTTGCTGAGTCTCTGTTTTGCTTCATTTAGAAGGTCTGTAATAAGGTCATCTCTTGCTCTGAGGACTTTGAGCCTTGCTTGATTCATCAAATTAGACATCTGAATTTTCTTCTGCTGCTCAATCTGCTTTTCTTTCTTCTCGTAGTATTCCATAATCTTCAGTCTTTGGGTTTGCACAAGACGACCTTTCTCAATGTTGAACTCTTCCTCTGCCTTTGCATCTATTTCCTCTGCTTTCTCATTGGCTTCTTGTCCAATAAAAGCCATCATATGCTTAATCTGCTTTTGCACGTCAGCATCGCTGAGCGCCATGGCGAAAGCTCTGCTAGGCCGGAGGCCCACTGGCTCTAGCTTAGGCTGGAAGGGGGCGGTGGAAGGAAGGGGCACTTTGAATTTCTTTTAAAAACAATTTTTGTCAAGACTCAACCACAAATCTCCAACTTTTTGTTGTATCTTAATGCATTGATTTTTATCATTTTCCAAGTTTTTATTCAGATTTGTTATATATTTTCTACTTGAAGTTCATGTTCATGTTCTCTGGCTCATGTTCTCATGTTCTTTCTTAACCTTATTATATTCTTTCAAAGCACTCTATACAAGAAAAAAAGCACTAATCATAGCATTTTTATGTGATCTTTTAATTGTAGGTTTGTTTATCTCTTCCACTAGACTGAATACTCTCATGTCAAGAACTGTATATAATTTCTTCATTGTCATATCCCCAGCACCTAGCAGAGTATCTGGTACAAAGGAGATGCCCAACAGATCTTGAGTGAATTAATTAAATAAAAAGGAATGAGTAGTTGAATATATCTCAAGTGCAAGCCTAATCATTTGATTGGAAGTGAACTCATTGGAAGTGATACAAATATGCCATGTTAACAAGGATGCAATCAACATAAAGAAAGATGATGTTGAAAGTAACATATTTTCCTAACTGCATCAGTTGCTATGTAAAAGCAATAACCAGTTCTTAAGAAAACCCTCTGAGCAAATGGTTTGGTTGTCCAGAATGGGAAGGAGCTGCCCACCCAAGTGGTTTAAAATGAGAATGACTATCTTTTTCCATGAGGAACATGCCAACTCTGGGAAGACCTATGAGTCGTGTCATTGATTTTATGCAATTCTTGTTCTTGAAATTTTATTTTCATTATAAGTGTCCAATACTATATAAATCAAAGGAAGGCAAAAACCTAAACATTCCAGTAATGGACTCAAAGCCATATATTTAATTTTAAAACCTGATTTGAATCTTGCAAAAAATCTTAGCTTTCCTAATACACTGATGTAGTGTTTATTTCTTTTTGCCAATTTTACTACATGTCAGTTTACTTGGGGCTATTTCAAGGCTTTTCTATTTTGACATTAATTCACGAAGCATTATTTACCACAAGCGGTTACTTGCTATTGATTTTTACTACCACATTATTTCTGTTTTAAGAACAGTGAACTTAAAATTTGGTCAAGCTGTTAAGTCTTAGAAACTTGCTTTACCATCAAATCCATTTCACTTATTGTCACTCAGTTTATTGGGGTAAAATTTATATACAATAAAATTCACCAATTTTAATTGTACAATTTGATGAACTGGGAAAAAAATTTATCCATGTGTACATCTTCCCTTATATCACTTTGTAGTCAATTTCCTTCCCCCGGCTCCAGGCCCTGGCAAACTCAGATTTGCTTTCAGTCACTAAGATTTTGCCTTTTCTAGTAACATTTTATGCATGTCTATATTCACCTTCTTTAACTTAGCGTAATGACTGAGGTCTACCCATGTTGTGTGATCAGTAGTCTGTTCCTTTTTATTAGAGTAGTATTCCATTATATAGATATTTCACAATTTGTTTACCCATTCACATGTTATGGACATTTGGGTCCTATCAATGATTCAGCTATTATGGACATTCATAGACAAATAAATGTGTGGACATGTTTTGATTTTTCTTGGGTAAATACCTAAGAGAATCCGGTTAGGGATTGCTGGATCTTAAGGTAAGTGTATGCATAACTTTATAAATTGGGGCTGCACTTGATATTTTCCTTTCCAAGAAGTTTAGTTAATAATGTGTCAATATTGGTTTATTAGTTGTAACAAATGTATCACAATAATGTAAAATGTTAACAATATGGTAAACTGGATGCAGAGTATATGGGAACTCGGTACTGTCTTCACAAACTTTCTATTACTCTAGAACTCTTTCTAAAATAAATTTATTACAGCAAAAAGACATTTTGATCTTTGTGCTCTTAGCGCAAATGAAGATGTTTCCTTTATTCATATTGAAGATTGTCTTAATTATTACGAAGTAATTTACACTATCATTAAATGTTAACTGTGCCTTCAGAACACATATAAATTCTTCAAAACTCTCTTTTGAGGAGTACTAAAGTACTAAAGGAAATTTACTAAGTTATAATTATTTGATAGTTATATATCCACAATTACCTACAGAGCAGCTCAAGGAGGTGTGTTGTAAAGTAAAAAATCTAAATTAGCAACTTTTGAATAGAGCAAACAGGTCCTACAGAATTTCTTTTTTTTTTATTATGTTACGTTAATCATCATACATTACATCATTAGTTTTTGATGTAGTGTTCCATGATTCATTGTTTGCGTATAACACCCAGTGCTCCATGCAGTACGTGCCCTCTTTAATACCCATCACCGGGCTAACCCATCCCCCCACCCCCTCCCCTCTAGAACCCTCAGTTTGTTTCTCAGAGTCCATAGTCTCTCATGGTTCATCTCCCCCTCCGATTTCCCCCCCTTCATCTTTCCCTTCCTGCTAGCTTCTTCTTCTTCTTCTTTTTTTTTTAACATATAATGTATTATTTGTTTCAGAGGTACAGGTCTGTGATTTCTTTTTCTTTATCCTCTGCAGTGGCAGAATTTTAACCATATTTTAAATAATCCAAACTGTTTTGAAGCAGCAAATGAATGGCAGATACAGATTGAGGGCGTGACAAGAAAGATCACGTGAGACTGGACAGTAATGCAGGATGAAAATATTTATTTCCATTAATACGATATAGCTGGAAGACAAACTGAAAAGATGATCCAGTTGGGGGTGGGGGTGGGGGGGAATGTAAGAACAAAGGGCTAATGGAGCCAGGACAGTAAACCATTTTACTTTCCCTGGGGCATCTAATGGAGAGAACTAATGGGAATAGAGATTTGGAGAACCATCCTGGTCTGTCCAGTGCCTTTTAATGGTGAGCTATAAATTTTTGCTACTCCCAGCAGATCCACTGGAACCCACCTCCTGCTCTCTGCTACGATCTGATTTTGTTTAGCTCGGTGTTGAGAATTGTGCTGTATATTTCAAGGGCCTTCAATTGAAGGAGGAAAACCAGAAAATGTGCCAATAACACTGAGTGAAATATATAGCCCTTCCCAAAATGATCCCACTGACCTGTTTTACCTTGCCTTGTCCTTAATTAATATCCTTTCATTTTAATCAGCCAACTGAAAAAACAAATTAACTATTTCCTTTTGCATGATCTGACATATGAAATTAATGCCTGGTGGTGGCAATTTTTTACGCTTTTAATTACATGCCTTGCCAAGGGTAGAATTTATTATGTTTTCAATGAAAACTAATGTTTTCATAATATGTTCTTCTTACAGTCAGTATAAATATTGAGAATTTCATTATACATTGTTGTCTAAACTGAAACTTTCAGAGTGGAATTTTATTCATCTTACAGTTTATTCATCTTAGAGTTTAAAACATTACACTGGTCATGTTTTGCCTTAGAATGAGCCAAATGGTATCATAAAAGCATAAATGAGATGCAATGTAACTTTTCATGGAATGTTATGTACTCTATGATTTTCTTTGGTTTTTTCTTTTTCTTTCTTTTTTTTTTTTGATAATTCAATTAAGAGCACAAATAAAGAGCATAAGGCAAATTTTCTGCTGAGTTTTTAAATCAGCTTTATTGAGGTATAATTGACATACATATTTAATGTGTATAATTTGTTAAGTTTGTGTATAAGTATAAACCCATGACACTATCGTTACAAGCAAGATAATGAATGTATCCATCCGTTTAAAAAATTTCTTTGTACCTTAATGTAATCCTTGTCACCTGTTATCCTCCTATTTTGAGGAAACCAATTATCTGTTTTCTGTCACCATAGAGTAGTTTGCATTTCTGTTATTTTATATAAAAGAAATCACAATGCATGTACTATTTTTTTCTGGCTTTTTTCACTCAGCATAATTATTTTGAGGATTATCCATGTTGTTACATATATCAACAGTTCATTCTTTCTTACTGCTGGAAATTATCCTGGTGTTTGGATACCACAATTGTTTATCCCCTCACTTGCTGATATATATTTGGATTGTTTCTAGATTTTGGTTATTACAAATAAAGCTTCTATGAACATTTATGTCCAAGACTTTAAAATACCACGTTAAGAGAATGAAAAGACAAGAAACAGACTGGGAGAAAATATTTGCAAGTCACATATCTGTTCAAGTTTTTTAACGAGGACTTGATGAAAGATATTATAAAGATAGCGAATAAACTTAGGAAAAGATGCTCAACATTATTAGTCGTGAGCAAATTAAAAACATAATTAGGTACTACTGCATACCTATTAGAATGGCTAACATTCCAAGTGTTAGGAAGGATACAGAGGAACAGAAACTCTCATACATTGCTCACAGGAATGTAAAATTGTACAACCACTTTGGAAAACAATTTGACGGTGTCTTTCAAAAAATGAAACATACATATACTGTATGACTCAGCCTGTTTATTCCTACATATTTACCAAAGAGAAATTAAAGTATGTGCCCTTTCTGCTGAGGTTATTCACTCTGATTTATTTGATCTTCTGATCACTATTCAGTCTGACTCACACCTATCTGTGCTTATCAGTTTACCTTTAGTTGTATACCTACCATATTAAGTTGCTGCATATTTTATATTAGCTGAACATTTCCTTTTACGTTGCAGTAACTCCCCCACCCAAATTATGACATGGTTAATTCCTACTCACTAATTTACACAGAGTGTAAATATCCTGATGTATTTGTTTCAATCAATATCTAACCTTAATCCTAAAAATGGAGTTTGTCAATTTTCTACTAGCTCATGAGTATATTTTTCAAAGCTGTTGGTACAAAATAAATCCTCTATTTAAGGAAGAAAGTAAAATGCATTTGAAAGAGACCATTTGAAAATCTGAAAAAATAGATACCTTTAATCTTATCAAGTTAGACTATTACATTCTATACTAAGGCATGGACACTTTATACCTTAGATATAGCAAGGAAGAAACATTAGTGTAGTTGAAAATTAGGTTATAAACATTAGTATATTTGAAAATTTCATCAATTCCATTTTCAAGCCTCCACTTTTCATCTGTAAAGTGGAGGTGATAATATTGCCATCTCACAGGCTTATTTGAGGACTACCTGAGTTGTAAACTCTCACGAGGGGTCATTTACACAAATAAGCTTGTGATAAAATTGACCAAGCTAACTTTTTTGCAGATGGGAATGAGACATCTGAATTCTGGTAGACTTATATATGCCTCAAACACATTATCATTTGGGAACAAATAGCAAGAATCCCTAACAACTCTAAGGGCAGTCATGTAAATACTAAAGTTTAGACTCTCCAACAGATGTGCAAAGGAACACTAGAATATGAATTTGTTACTTTGCAAGTCTCTGTCTTCAGTTTAATATTAGCTCTTACATAGTTACTATCACAGATCTATGTTTTTTTGAAAATCTAACATATTTTCAGTGCATTTGTATCTTTAAATCTATAGATTGGTGTTACAAATTTTCATAACTTTACTAGTGAAAATCTTAAAGAGATACTGGCGTGTGAGAATCACAGTTCATGAGATATACAAATATAGATAAACATTTTAATTCCATTTTACTGGCTTGTATCAATCTTGCCTCATTCTAATATGTAAGTATTTTGAATGACATAAAATAAACTGATGTTATCATTAAAAAGAACATTCAGTTTCATTTTAAATTGTCTCATTTGGGCACTGACGGCTTCATCCAGAATATATCCATGCCCTGAAATTATTGTATCCCATCACGAGTACAAGATCATATTTTCTAAGATTGATTTCTGATTCTAAAATGGAATGTTGCTATAGTGTCCAGATATTTAATGTTTTTGACAGACATACTATGTCTATGAAGTGGAATAAAATTTCTCAGAAGTATTTTTAGGAATGCTTAGCTAATGTATTTTAAAATACTCCAGTGATTTGAAGAGTGTGACCATTACCTAGTGGATGCTTTATATGCAAATGTGGCTGGAAAAAAATTGTTACTAGTTTTTTGTTATTGTTTTTTATTGTTTTGTTATTGTTACTAGTGCTAATGTTGTCAAGATTAAATTATAACTGTCAACAGCCAATATTTTCTTTTTCTTTAAAGATTTTATTTATTTATTTGACAGAGAGAAACACAGCGAGAGAGGGAACACAAGCAGGGGGAGTGGGAGAGGGAGAAGCAGGCTTCCCGCAGAGCAGGGAGCCTGAGGCGGGGCTCGAGCCCAGGACCCTGGGATCATGACCTGAGCCGAAGGCAGACGCTTAACGACTGAGCCACCCAGGTGCCCTACAGCCAATATTTTCTAAAAACTGAAATTCTAAGGAATATTTATCTTTATTTTAAGGTTGAATGTTTTGTTTGATGTGTAAATAGATCAATATTACAATTTGCTCAAAAGGGATGAGAGTAAAATACATTCATAGAATTCATTAGAATTTCATTCTAGAAATTATAAACCACTGAGTTAGTGTGAGACAAATATTTTTTAAAAATGTATTTCTATATATAGTCAAGGATTACATTCCATCTTTCATTCCTTTCTTGCCAAAGAGTTGTAGCAGAGTAATTGATTTCATTTTATTATGTTTCCTTTTGTCTGATTATATTGTATTTCAAACTTGTAATTTTTAGGGATTCTTAAGGCAGTACCCACAAGACCCCCCTCTCTACTTCGTATACCATGAGTACAGAACTATCATTTTCTCTGTCGTTTTCTGAGAAATCAGTTAACCTAACCAGGCATGAACACTTTACAGTGACTGAAGAGCCCCAAGAGTTCAAATCCATACTACAAACCAGTTGAGAAAATCCCAGGATTAACTGGTATGGGCCACTAAGGTGAAATCAGGGACATCCCCACAAGCAAATCCCTATTGCTGACACCCCCACCTTCATAGCAACACAAATAACATTTAAAGGGACACCTAGAGCATTTTTTTCATAGCATTCTGATCTTTATACAATCTGAAACTGAACACTAGACTGTGGATACTGGAAAGATATTACATGAACACAGAAAGGCAGGGTCCAAAGTTTGGCTCCAACACTTACTTATTAATTGTGTGATCTTAGACACGTTTCTTACTTCTCTGAGCCTTATTCATCTATAAAATGGGTATTGATACTAGTATCACAAGGTGTTATGAAGCTTAAAAGAGCTGAAGCTTTTATAAAGCAAGTGGGACAATAAATAACATCAATCTTTAAAATATATTTTAAAGCACTATGATTTCTACTTTTTAGGAGTTGTTCTGGATAAGCACACACTTTTCATTTGGAAATACATTATGAAAACTTTCTTTTGCTAAGGTAAATATATATAATAGATATAGATATGTAGATATTATATACCTAGCTATATAGATATACAGACCCATATAACATGATCCTGTATGCGCAATACTGTTCATTCAATAAATATTTATCGAGCGCCTGCTACATGCCAGACACCACACTAAGGGAAATAGTTGGTATGTGTTTCAACTATAAAACTTGAAATTACCTTGAAATTCAAATGACACCAAAAAACAAAAAACAAAAAACAAAACAAGCAGCACAAAAGTCGTATGTGAGAAAGTACAGTTTCTTTGCACTTTTAAGAGGAGAATGGAAAGTCATTGCCTTCTAGCCGGAGAAGATATCAGTAGAGATGCACTCTCAGAAGTGACGCACAGAGCCCCATCTCTAAAGGAAGCCGCGTAGAGTTTGATGCCCAGGACAGAGCTTTACAAGCCTGGGCATCCAATATGGAATCTAGAAGGCCAAGGGTTTCTCTCTCTCTCTCTCTCTTTTTTTTTTTTGGAGTGCTAAAGGAGAAAAGATGAAGACTCATAAGACATGATACAATGTCAAGTGAAAAAGACCAGAGCACAAAATTATCTCTGCGTTCATTGCAACAATGTTTACACGTGGACAAACTAGAAAAGACGTGGAAAAATGAAAGTAGTTGATATGTCAGCATGAGCACATTGTGAGTAAATTTTTCTCCTATTTGATATCCTGTATTGTTGCAATAGTGTTGCTTAGGCAATAAGTACAGGTCAAGAGAAAGCACGAATAAAGACTAAAAAGTAAAGAAATATTGTAAAACTGCCATGGGCAAGTCAGAGAATATCAAATTGAAATAAAGAGTAGTTTGTTTGGAGCATTATCCTGAAATACCACCCAGAATAATCGCTAATGTGGAAATTCAACTTGCAGGTCAAAACAGCATTAATAAATTAAACAGACATTAATCCTTCACTACTCACCTCTGTTCCCCACTGTAGAATTTTTTCTCTCCACCTTAAGATTCTAGATGTCTAAGGCTTTGTCCTTTTCCCTCTCCTGTCCTAGCGCCCCTTCCTGCCACCAGAGTTCTGCCTCACTTTGGGGGGCCACAACTTCCCAAGGGACCAGGACTTAGCAAAATCATTGGTGCAAAGTTAGGGCTAACGAAACAGAATTCTGTTAGTTCGACACGTGTGGACTAGCCTAGGTCTACCTCTCACTTGCAACTTTATTTTATGGAAAATTGTAGTTGGTGGGTAAATTTTCCTGTAAACTTCAGACTTTAACTTTCAAAGGAACTTTAAGAACAAAATCTCTTCTTGCCTGTGTCCTGCTGATACTACATAATGAGTGTATTCAGACCCTTTACTCAAAAGTCATATAATAGTCAATTAATAAATAAATCAGCTTCCTAGTCATACTTATAAAATCCTAAAGAACTACTAGGTTAGCATTTTTAAGTTGAGTTCTTCGCTTTCTAAACTTAAGGAATGGTTGGCATCATAGGCCATCATATAAAGATAATATCTGTACATCTGAGAGATGTGAGAAATACCATGGCCCAGGCGTCTTTCACCAGAACGCTGAGTTCTGCTGGAACAGGACTACACTCTATTCTTGTAAACACAAAAATGAGAGCTGTGGTGTATGTATGTTGCATTATAGAAAGAGAACTACATGGAGAAATTAACCTAGATTGTCACCTAACTCTTAGTATTGCGAGGTCCTTTAAATGAAGTTTCAATGAACTAAAAAAATTTGGAAATCTATAATTTATCTGTTTGTTCCATTTTCCCTTTTATAACTTTGGATACCCGAGGCAATTACAGAAAGAACTTAGTATATAAACAGGGTAGCGACTGCCTTTTACCTAAGAACAGTGTCTTTAGAGAAATGTAGGAAGAAAAAATTCAACTGGTACTTTTACTAATGATGTTTCTCCACCAGTGCAGTCACCAATCCACTCTGGAAACTTCTGCCAACCAAATTTTTGTCCGCACTTTCATTCTTAGAACATGATTATGCATTCCTTTACACATGGTTATGTAACTGTTCCCTAAATGTTCTATATCTGTGTATTTAATCTGTCAAATTAGATTGTTGTTTCTAGGGAGTGAGCATGACTTCCTAGTTTTGCATATCCCCTCTGAAATGATTCTTAAATACATCCTCGAGAGGTTTAATTGCTTAAAGTAAAAGATAGGAATATATTCATACCATTTTAGACAATTTTACTACTAAGAATAACATATTTCTTTGCTAAGAAACCAAATGGCCTGAATTTGGATAGTTGTCCCTGATGAGGTAGAATAGCTATCTGTTAAGAACACGTGTGCCAGGGCGCCTGGGTGGCTCAAGTCGGTTAAGCATCGGCCTTCGGCTCAGGTCATGGTCTCAGGGTCCCGGGATCCAGCCCCACGTCGGACTCTCTGCTCGGCGGGAAGCCTGCTTCTCCCTCAGCCTGACGCTCCCTCTGCTTGTACTCACTCTCTCTCTGTCAAATAAATAAATAAAATCTTAAAAAAAAGAAAAAAGAAAAAAGACGTGTGTGCCATCACGTCTGCTCTGCGCTATTTTATGACCGCCACAGGCACAGGCGGGCACAGGAATGGTGAGCTGCCCACAGTCCCTCTCCAGGCCCGAGGCCCTCATTCCTCGGATGCTGGGAGCGTGGCCTGCTGATAGTACACGCTTGAGGCGGTCTCCACAAGTAACCCTAGACCATGGGCAACTGCCGAGCTAAAGGCTGTTATCTCTCCCCTCTGGTAACCCTTTTTACTCCTTCCCCAAATGAGGACAGTTGTGAAGGGCCATCCCTGCTCCCATGAGCTCAAAGGGCTCAGGAAAGGCCTCTCTCGTACCTGCATCACAGTTCAGTTCTTCCTCTGCCCACACCTGCCTCCCGTACTCCCTTCCAGCAGGTTCCCAAGGCATTGTTCAGTGACACTCTGTGCACAAACCTGTCTCCATGTCTGATCCCTGAGACTCAACGTGTGCCAGTCCCTTAGAATATGGGAAAGAAAAACAGTGTGTCCACAGGCCAACTCTGCCTCCACAATATCTGCATCTGACATTCTGTTTCTGTAAGTGAAAACGAATAGCAGCTAGCATAGTTCAATCCTTTTATTTCTCTTGTGGTTGCTCAGTTTGGGCACTCCCTTGTCAGATATTAAAACTATGTGAATTCATTAAACACAACTGTAGAAACTCCTTACCCATAATGCATGTGCCAAAGCAAATGTACTGTTATCCCTCAAACAGAGCTAATGGGTATCTACTGAGACATTTAAAAGCACTATTTCATGATGAAAAAGAAAAACAAATCTATAATAAAAGAAATTGGTAATACTTCCCTTTGTCTTTTGTGCAGCATAACCTAGAATTTGGGATGAAAATATAGTTATATATATTTATTTTTCCAGTTAATTTCTCTAACTCCAAATCGCCCTTATTAGAAGGAAGCCCAGTGTCTCAGTTTTGAAGCTGGGAAGGGTTTCAAAGAGAAGTTGAGCTATAACATTTTATTCCTTTAACAAAAGTCTGAACCAAGGAGGGTAAAATACTAATATGCACTAATTCTGAGCAGATGGATATGTGTATTTGTATTACTTTTGGTACTTTTCTGTATATATGCAAATTTGCATAAAAGATAAATGACTAGCCTGACAGTCAGCAGAATCAATACAATCTTGATTCACTGGGCACCCAATAACATATGAAAGAGATAATTTTATTTATATTAAACTGATTTATTTGAGAATCAGTTCAGCCTGAATTCCTCTGAGGAGCTCCCCGAGTAGTAGTTGCCCAGCTATGGGCATTGCCAATGTATCATCACTTTGCCAAGGACAATGGCCATGTCCCCTCTCTCTGACCTGGTAACTGAGACATATCTGTTCTGTATTTGCCCATCAACCCAGGTACCTCTTCTTATACATCTGAACTGTTACTTCATGAAGGACTCACTTCTGGTCATGAGGGTCTCTTACTCAGAATAGATTCTAGATTTTGTATACATTGGCCCTCCTTACCCCCTCTTTCTTTCCTTCCTCTTTATCTTACTTTTCAATAGTCCTCAATTTTCATGTCAGGTTTTTATACACTCAAATTTCAAAGAGCTCCAATCAGCAAGCTTAGAAGTGTGCAAATGTCCTAGTAAATGAAAAAGAAATGTTAACAAGTCTTTATAAAGAGCTAGCATTTGGATGCCTGGGTGGCTCAGTTGGTTAAGCATCCGACTCTTGATTTTGGCTCAGCTCATAATCTCAGGGTCATGGGATCGAACCCTATGTTGGGCTCGTGCTCAGTGTGGAGTCTGCTTGAAATTCTCTCTCTCCCTCTGCCTCTCTTCCAGTTTGCACACACTCTTTCTCTCTCTCTCAAATAAATAAATAAATAAATAAATAAAATCTTTAAAATGACTAATAAATCAAAAAAGTCTAAAGTACATATTAGAAAGTTTTCTAGCCATCCAAAATAATAAAATTTCCATAGTTTTTATTTCCATAACCACGGTCTCTAAATGGGGGTGTGTGCACCTCAGGGGGGAAAATAATCCTTTGGAGTCTTAAGAAAATATTAAAATATTTACATTCATTACACTATATTTATGATATTTAAAAAGAAATTTGTTGTCTTGTATTGATATGTGATATTCAGATAGGCCCTGATGCCCTCCTTTAGTTCCACTAGTTGTAAATGGTCACAGAAAGAATTCAAAGGCAAGTGCTGGGTTGCTACAGTGCAGATTGATGATGACACCCTCACTTTTTCATTTACTTTCCAATGTACTGCAATGAACTACAGTTTATATGTATCAGCAAATGAATTTATCATTTTTATTACCTAGTCTTTACTAAATCTCAAAAAATGAGCAAGGTGCTTAAGAAAAGTTTCCCAGGAAATCATTGATTGAAGACAATACTAATGAAGAAGGACAAAAGAGCAATTAAAAAATTATAGAGCTTTCCATAGTTTGGCTATTGTGGACATTGCTGCTATAAACATTGGGGTGCACGTACTCCTTTGGATCCCTACATTTGTATCTTTGGGGTAAATACCCAGTAGTGCAATTGCTGGATCATATGGTAGCTCTATTTTCAACTTTTGAGGAACCTCCATACTGTTTTCTAGAGTGGCTACACCAGCTTGCATTCCCACCAACAGTATAGGGCAGTTCCCCTTTCTCCGCATCCCCGCCAACATCTGTCATTTCCTGACTTGTTAATTTTAGCCATTCTGACAGGTGTGAGGTGGTATCTCACTGAGGTTTTGATTTGGATTTCCCTGATGCCAAGCGATGTTGAGCACTTTTTCATGTGTCTGTTGGCCATTTGGATGTCTTCTTTGGAAAAATGTCTGTTCATGTCTTCTGCCCATTTCTTGATTGGATCATTTGTTCTTTGGGTGTTGAGTTTAAGAAGTTCTTTATAGATTTTGGATACTAGCCCTTTATCTGATATGTCATTTGCAAATATCTTCTCCCATTCTGCCCGATGTTTATAGCAACAATGTCCACAATAACCAAACTATGGAAAGAGCCAAGATGTCCATCGACAGATGAATGGATAAAGAAGATGTGGTATATATATACAATGGAATATTATGCAGCCATCAAAAGGAATGAAATCTTGCCATTTGCAACGACGTGGATGGAACTGGAGGGTATTATGCTGAGTGAAATAAGTCAATCAGAAAAAGACATGTATCATATGACTTCACTGATATGAGGAATTCTTAATCTCAGGAAACAAACTGAGGGTTGCTGGAGTGGTGGGGGGTGGGAGGGATGGGGTGGCTGAGTGATAGACATTGGGGAGGGTATGTGCTATGGTGAGAGCTGTGAATGGTGTAAGACTGTTGAATCACAGACCTGTACCTCTGAAACAAATAATACATTATATGTTAAAAAAAAAAAGAAGAAGAAGAAGAAGAAGATAGTAGGAAGGGAAGAATGAAGGGGGGAGACAAACCATGAGAGACTATGGACTCTGAGAAACAAACTGAGGGTTCTAGAGGGGAGAGGGGGGATGGGTTAGCCGGGTGATGGGTATTAAAGAGGGCGCATACTGCATGGAGCACTGGGTGTTATATGCAAACAATGAATCATGGAACACTACATCAAAAACTAATGATGTAATGTATGGTGATTAACGTAACATAATAAAAAAAGAAAAAAAATTATAGAGCTGAAACTCCTTCTTCTTCCCTTAACACAAGCTTTCTCCCAGCCAAATCACAAGGAAAAGAGGATGGTCTGGTATGATTTGAAAAGATGGTAGGCAAAAAAGATCAAAATTATCAAGAAGATTATTTAAAATACTTATTTACATCTGCCATCATTATAGATGAGCCTCCAAGCATGTACTGTACTTTGAGATATCAGCTAATGGTAACATAAAGGTTCTAGATAAAGACATCCTGATTAGCAAACCCCTTAAAACTACATTTTATTTTATCTTTAGCACATTCCCTTAAAATTTCTATTTTTATTTGTGTTTAGTAATATAGACTCAATAGCTATTTATTAGTTCTCTCTGTGCCAGGTATGCTTATGGACACTTGAAAGATATCTATAAATAAATCTCATGTTTTTAAAACCACCCTTATGGAGTTCACACACAATTACATACATAAATGAACATACATATATTAGAGGACTGCCTGTTTTTTAACAAATTTCGTGTCATTGAAAAGGTTTTTATACCACTGGAATTCAAAGGAATGACTTCCATGGCATGCAAGAACTTTTCTCCATATGTGACCTTAATTCTTGCCATTTACAATCTCAAATTTCACTCCCCTATAATTGTGACATATTTGCACTTCTTCAAACATTTCATTATACTATGCTTTCCTCAGTGCTCTGTGTCTCTCTTCCCTCTGACTAGAGTACTTGGTCTATCCCCAATTCCCCTTCCCTTGTTTCTTACATCTCCTTTCTTATCTTTCAGTACCCAGCTCAGTCTCCATCCTTTGTGTGACCACGTGTGATTGTTCCTGAATGAATCAATTCCTTTACTATGCCCTCCTCCATCACTATGCCCTGTTCTGAACAACGGCCACACTGTTCTGACCCCCTTTGTTTATGTGCTTGTGATCTCCTTGAGGAGGTCTCCTTTACCTCCCAGCCCAGTACTATGCCTGACATGCAGTATGCCCAATAAACACGTAAAGGAAATTGTATTAAACTCTTCACCAAATAGTTTTTAGATAACTGAAGTTTCACTTCCTTTGTTTATTTTATGAAAGAAATTTAACTAAGGGACTTAACTTGCTGGTTTCCCAAGAGAATATGTGCCTGGTCAACTTGAAGTTAACAGAAGTTGTTTGTATCACGTGCTACCTTGATTTGGCAATATCTAAATGCATTTACCTGGTTCTTGTTTGGCAATGGTTGTTCCCACAAACAAAATGGTTCTAAATTCGTGCAGTAGACTAATAATGCTAATATTGTATGGAACAAGCTTGTTAGAAGTTGCGTGTCATTTTTTTCACTTCTAGGAAGCAAGTTGACGTGGAGAGGCAATGTGCTCCCTTCTTTTATGGAAAAGTCAGTTTTGAAAAGGATGACCACAAAATACATGCTTTACCGTTAAGAATACTGATGATGGAGGTCGCATCGCAGGAACCCATGTTGTGTAGTCTTCAAAACGTCAATAAATTTCAACTACCAAGGCTTTCATTTGGCATTTTGATTAGCTGTTTCTTGCCTCTGGCTAAGTTGTGCCTCGTATGGCCTTTGCTGTTGCAGAACCATCTTGCACTGCATGCCAACATGGATTTCAAAAGATTCCAATGATCTCTGAAGCAAGAAAGAAAACATTGTGGTGATCCATTAAGAATTTAAGGATGAAATTTTTCTGGTAATTTTAGTCACCCAATTCCGAGAGAGAGAGAGAGGGGAGGGGGAGAGACTGGGAGAGAATATTAATGAGGTTCAGCTGCAGCCATGACTGCAATAAAAAGTATGCAGAAAGCAACAGGAAATACCCAACAGAAAATACGCCAGGGCATGACTTCTTTTGTTCTCATTACTTTGACAATAAATCTTAATATTTTCCAGAAATTTGGATGAATATGATAAGCAACTATGCTTATAGTAATGTGATTACATTTGTTAAATTAGAAACAGCAAGGAGGTCATGTATTCTCTGCTATTTTGGGAAACAATGAACAACTAAAAAGACTGGTATCTATAGAAATTCCAGACTACTGTTAGCCCCATTAATTCTTATTATAGTTGAATTAAGGGAAAGATTGCATGTTCTATGAGATCATCTTGCCTAAGCTATCTTAGTTAATTATTCTCTTCTTGGTATCGACTTTGTTCTATTGCCTCCTTAAAATCCTCTAAAATTTTATTCACATCTACATATAAATCTCCTACTTGTCACTTCAGTGTTCGGTGGGTTGGCTTCATAGGTCATTTTAGTCATTTATCATCTGTTTTTTTCACTATATGATAAACCTTACTAAGAGTTTCTTCCTTAAAGCGATCTTTTATCGTGGTCCAAGTACAGAGTACCAAATGATTTTTTTAACGTAAAAACAAATGTTAAAGCCAATATTATAAGTAATGATATAAATAAACCAACATGTGCTTTTGTAGTGAGTATGTATGGTGGAAGAGAAACCCAAGCAGTGGCCGTCATCATAACTTCAAGCAGTGGCTTTATGCATTCTTTTTCCTTCAATAGAATCCTTTTCATTATATGACATCTCATGTCAAAAACCACTAAATAAGATAGATCCAGTGGAGCCCCTCTGGTGGAACCTGACTTTTGGGGTCTGGAGCTCTTTCTTTCTACTGAGGCCTCTCACTTACCCTAACCATGCTCCCTCGGGAGCTGCCTCTGAGCTCTATGCTCCTAGAACTTCAATGTGAAAACTACTATTTTAAAGTATAAGATCTTCTCGGGGAATGGAACAATACTCCTAGAAAACTTCTTATGTGCCAGGTATTTTACATTTGTATTCCTATTTAATCCCCAAATCAACTTTGTAGATGGGATATTTATTCTCATATTACACCTAGGGAAGTTGAAACTCAACAGGATGAAGCCATTTACCTAGACATTCTGCTTTGAGCGGCATCGTTGAGATTTCAGTCTACATCTCTTCACTCCAAAAGCTGACTTTCTTTTAGTCTATGACCTGCATTTCCTAGAAAAAAAATAAAGAGGTGGGAGAGAGACAACCATACTATGATTAGACCCTCCTATAAGAATTTATCTTTAGATTTTAAAAAAGAAAAAGCATTTGCTAATTTCTAGGTTAAAGACCCTAAGTCGTTAAGTTGGTAACTAATAGTTGAGTAGTGTGCTCTATTAGGGGCCATAGAATGGTCACGGGGTAAATGATGTCTTTTTAATCAAAACCTATGGGTACCCAGAAGTGTGCTGGGCTCTGACCAAAGGTGGGGTGGTGGGGAACAATTTTTCAATGCTAAACTTCAAAGCAAATGTTGAGCCACAGATTTCCAAACATGATTGTCTATTACAATTACCTGGGGAGATTCCTAAAAAAAATGCTGCCTTGGTCCCACCCATGGATTCTGATCATGGGTGGGGGCGGGGATCTGGGCATTGGTGCTTTTTTTTATTTTTTAAAGATTTATTTATTTATTTTAGAGGGGTGAGCAGAGGGAGAGGGAGAATCCTAAGAAGACTCCTCACTGAACACAGAGCCTGACATGGGACTCAATCTAATGACCCTAAGACCATGATCCGAGCCAAAATCGAGTTGGACACCCAATGGGCTGAGCCACCCAGGTGCCCCATGGGTATTAGTGTTTTTAAAAAGCATTTATAGTTGTACACTGAAAACTAATACAATACTGGGTGTCAATTATACTCAAATAAAAAAACATTTTTAAACAATAAAAGCGATTTATAGGGTAGTCAGAGCTGATGTCAAGAAAGAACTCAGTTGGGAAAGCTTAACTACAAAGGTATAATGTTACCTGAGCTGTGATGGAGGAGGGGTTGGAAAGCATGGATATGGAGTGTAAAAGAAGTTTAAAAGCATCTTTATTTCTTTGTTGGAAAAAAAGTAAGAAAACTCAAAGATTTTTAGAAGACCCTTTCCAAAATGAGGTCTCCATTTAAAATGTTGACAAACTTCTGAACTCTTGTTAAATTTCCTACCCTAAATGTCTGTATGTCAAAATTTAAAGCAGAACAAAGAAAATTAGGAAACTCAGTTATAGATCAAAGCAATTGAATTATAAACTACTATTATGGATTTTCATCCTGATTTTAATTGGATTTTAATTTTCCTAATGTGAGAATATTTCCAGATATTAGAAAATGCTTTTAATAACCAAATTATTTTTATTACAGAAAAATTATCTAATGGTTTAAAAATTGGATCATTAGCTGTTCTGAAAAGATATTATTCTACATCACAAAAAGAATGAATAGTTCTGATATTATTCATCCAACAATAATATTGGATGACAATAAAACATTTCTTTTCATCAAAAATGTCTAAGCGTTCAAAGATTAATAAAGATAATGAGCAACTAATGGATTATAAGCAAGACTTAGAACATTATCCCATCCAAACAAAAATTACCTGAATGGCCTTCTCAAACACAAGCTCCTTGGAAGTTTTAGAAGGATTTGTAGAAATATCTCCTATTGAAAGAACTTCCTGCATCTGTTAGTGATTAGAATATGAAAAATTAACATAGAATGCAAATAAGTGGAATAAACATTTGACCAAAACACCTAAAGCCCTACTTTGATAAAGCCTCTAAATCTGTGAGGAAGAGTACATCTAGCAAAGAACATAACCAGTTAGAATATACTTCCTGGCCAGGGTTTCTGAGCCTAATAATGTGCCTGACATAAAGTATTATTTCCTAGGTTTCATAAATGTGTGTCCCTATGTACACCACAGATAAAAATGAGGTCCCAATAATTTTTCTTTCTTTGATTCCACCTTAGGCTCACTCTTTCCTCGCTTTGCCACATGCTGTTAATTGCTCAGCCCCACCCGTGAAGAGAGGAATAGAGCCATTCCTTTGCCACTTGTTACTTTTTTTTTAATTCCTTCTTAAGAACTTCCCAACATCTATGCCATGTATAGTGACAGGGCTAAATTTCATACCAGACAATCACACATTTGCTTTACAGAAACTCTCCAGGTACGTTCCAAGTCTGCTATAAAATCCGTGACACATTTATTTTATAGAATTTAGTCCATCATTCCATAAGTCTTTCTCATTGTTATCAATAATAGGATCAAATTACACACAATTAAAAATTTGAAAAACTACAAGAGCCAATCAGAGTCAATAAAAATTATTGTCTGTTTTCTACAATATGATTCTTTTTATGTTTATTATAATTTTTCTAAGACCTTAAACCTGGGCTAACTTAAACAATTGGAAATTATAGTCACAAAAAAAGAAATGCTTGAATTGGGGTCTCCCCTTTACTAGCCCTGTTGCCTCGGACAAGTCAACTTCGCACAGCCACATTTTCCTTATCATTAAGATGAATGTGGTATTACACTTAGCTTTCCTACTGCAAGGCATTATTGCAAAAATAAAACAAAATCATTTATGTAAAGAGGCTAGTACATAATAGAGTAGTATATAAAGATTACAATTATTAACATGTTGAGTGTATCCTTTTCATTTTGCATGGACTTAATGGGTACACTTGAAGATGTTGTAAGCGTCCAGTTGTATATATAACTGTGTTCACAATATTCAGAAGCAAAGGAAGCAGAGCTCGTAACATGACAGATTATATCCTCTATAAATGTAATTTAATGATTACCACATTTTAAAATGGTTTTCAACAATTCACATTTGGAATTCCCCCCCCCAGTTAAGCCAGGTTTTTAAGGTAAAAGAGCAGGCAGTTATATTTACCATGTTGGCTAGACCCATTCATTCAATGTTTGAGTACTTTTGTGAAGTTTGGAGACCCCCTAAACATATCAGGCCGATGAATTCTTCCTCATTTCATAGGTGAGGAAATTGAGATATAGAGAAGCTAAGTGACTGCCCTGTGATGGAGCCTTCTGGGAGGCAGCAGGTGTTTGGAGCGCTAGCCCCTCACACTGCTTTCACATGGACCATGGTCCTGCCTGTCCAGTTTGGACTCAGATCCCACCTGCTCCTTAACCAATGTGCTCTTTCCTGATTTACCCTGTAAACACATGTGTTTTGTGTTTATAGTTGGATGTTATTACTGGAACATTTTGTCTACTGTTATATAATTAAACTGGAAGATCATCAAAGAAGTCATAAGTTCTTTACTGATAGTGTATATTTGGTTAATCACACAAAAATTGTCTTGATTTTATTTTTATTAAAATTAATATGTTTACAATCCTGAATTATTTGTTCTCACCCCAGTATAACATTAAACTAGGTTTGAAATAATTCTTTACTTAGGATTATTAAACTAATGACTAAATTTATATAAGAATAGAAAAGAGAATTAAATGTCATTTTTATGGTTATTAAAAATTCATTAAAAATTAAAAAAAATAATGTTTGGAAAAGAATATCTGTGCCTTATTTTGCGCCCCACTTTTTTTTTTTTGTCTACAGCACATCAATACCTAACAAGATAGTATAGAAGAATGTACTGTCTAATGAAGACATTACTGGTTCGTAGAACAAAAGAAATAATCCTCATTGTAGATATATTGTTATAATCCTTAAGACATTGGCTGAAAACTGATTATGTGTTTATAAATTCATTTTTTTAGGCAGAATAATTCCAACTGTAATTTGTTACTTTGCATAGCAGCTACATTTCTGTCCACACTCAGATGAGTTTAAATGGGATGGGTTTCCCTGGAAATTTTCCTTTCTTTAATTTTAAAAGCCTGTAAGAATGTTCTCTGTTCCATTCTAGCAAGTCATGAGCTTTTCAGTAAAATACTAATAGAAAGGAAAAAAGGGGAAAGAATGAGTTAGCAAAAGGGTTCCATGAGTCTTTTTTCTTAAAGATTCCAATTTTTTGGTTCTGCTATATTCAGATCCTTTTTTATTTTAAGACAAGAAAAAATGTTTTCATAATTAATATGCTAACATTCATTCTGACAAAACAGAGTTCAATATTTAAAGCTACCCTAGGACAAATACTAAACTTGCCAAAAATAGTAGATTCAAAATGTACTGTTATTCACTTACGCACTGAAGTACCCTGAAGTTTGACTTTGCTGATTTTCACAAGTACTCTGTCCTGCAGGATCCATTAGCTCACACCAGTAGAGGTTTAATACCATATGCTTACACTTGGTTGAGAGTCCTCATTTGAAGTCTCCTTGGCTAAATATAGCTGTTTATTCGGGTAGTTTTTCTCCTTGCTCTTCTAAAATTTTTCTTAAAGCTACTATAAGGAAAGACATTCTTATGTCAACTTTTCAGAAACATGGGTGTACTGTGTTATGAAATTCTTGATGAATTTCATCTTCTACCAGATTATATGCCATATAGGTAGTCAAGAAAAGGTGGCCAATTGACCCTTCTGGGAAGGAGGGATCTGTGACTTTTGTCCTGTTGAGGGGTAGAACCCAGATATTTTGGCTGAGGCTAGAATATAAAAGACTAAAAATTTGGTAACATTTGATTTTTTCTTGAGAATGTACATATATCCAAGTGGAGGCTCCCTTCTGTGTGTCACATCACACAGCATATACAGTGCATATACGACAAGATGTAGGGCCAAATTTGATGATAGAGGCAGAATCAGTTCCTCATCTTTGTTCTCTGCTTCTTCTATTATTATTACTTCAGTGATAGATTTATAACCTTGACATTCCCAAATAGATATGAGAACACATCAGAACACATTTTCCCCATGCATCTAGGGTCGTGTTATTTTTTATGTGTGAGTTCTTCACACAGTTTTGAATTTATAAATTTAAACTGATTTTAACCAAAAGTTTTGAGAGTGTTCCATGTGGACACTAGAAGAAGCCATGTAGGCAATAATAAAATGCTCACCTGGTCCTCTTATTATATTCAGGAATAAGATACTTATACAAATAATCACAATATAAAGTAGAATGTGTATTGGTTTTCCTTCTTCATATGGCAACTTACTTTAACTTTTCCTAAGTGCTTTTTGCTTATATGTTTATAATATATGCTGTGACCTTTAACATTTATATGTGCTGAAAGCAATCTAGGTTGTTATTTCTTCAAAGGAAAATATTTGTTTATACTTCCAATAGTTTGACATTTGAAGTGTTGAATTTTCTCTACTGAAAAAGAATGAACTTGAAATTACTTACATGATATTGCCATTACTTCTAAGTTTCCTAAAATCAGACTCCTTTGCCTTTAGTAATTGAAAGTAGAAGGTGAAATGTTTATAGAGGATAATGACTACTAAGATGGCTTTGATTTTATTTCTGCTGTATGACGACCTTGCTCTATGATGATTTCATTTTAAGCCAGACACCATAACCTTCCCCAATTTCAATAAAATTTTCTCCATGATTGCTTCATCTGAGAACTGTAGTTCTTTTAGCACATGTTTCCATCTGGAAGTGAATCATCCAATGATCCACATGTGCCATACCAACTGAAGTCAATCTGAAGCCCGTCTCCAACAGCTATGCCAAATACAAGGCTATTCCAAGCCATGAGATGCTGGCTTTCCTATTTGATTAATGAAGACAATATTTAAATTTGATATGTTTTAAGGTAAACATTAAAAGCAAAAGAACTTCATTTATCCTATCCTTAATAAAATGGTCAAATGCAAATGTGGATTCAAGTTGAAGCCCGCCTCATTTTGGAAAGTATATTATTTCTGTCTAATTTTCTCCCTTTTCCTGATGGCAAAGAATTTCATTAATTGAATTTATTGAATTTCATTTATTTCTCAATTATTTTTCTGATGGTAAGAAATTTTATTTATTGAATTATTGAATTTCATTTATTTTTCTTTTATGATGTAGATTTCTCCTCTATTCTGTTATACACAATTAGTGAATCATTGAACACTGTATCAAAAACTAATGATGTACTATATGTTGGCTAACTGAACATAATAAAAAATAAATAAATAAAATAAAACAAGTTTTAAAAATTATTTGACAAATCAAAATAATGTAAGTGCCACCATATCTCAACAAACATATCTCCCAAATGATGCAATGGGTTTAAGAAGAAAATGAGACTATTTTAGACCACATAGACACAACAGTTCTGTTATCAACAATATCAGCGACCATAATTCTTGCTCCCCATGCAATTATTTCTTGGTTGTACAATTTATACCATGTTTCCCAAAGGTCATTATCACTGAAGATCTTGCTGAATAAAAGTAGGAATGATAGCTATAATTCCACTTATGACTCAAACTCATATAAACCTTAGAATAAGACAGTCTGTGGGTTTAAGTGTAGAAAATTATCTTCTTTATTCTCCCTCCACCCATACAGAAGGTGAGCTTTGTATCATACATGATTCCTTAAAGCTAGTGTACCAAGTTCAAAAGATAGAAAGCACAAAATTTATTGTCTACATTATATTTTGTAGAAGCATATAGCACGTATTATATATGTTCTCATAGTATATCAGTCCTTGTCTTAGTGTAGGTTCCCCAGAAATCAGATCCTGAGACAAAAGTCTGCATGCAGCCAGGTCATTTGAGCAGTAATCCCATTAACAGTAGTGAAGGACTTGAGAGGGTCAAAGAAAGAAGGAAGGAATCAACACAATAGGGTGTTACTAGCTGATCATCACTGTGTGTGAATAGGTGTTCTGTCTTGCTGAGACCTTCCAGGGAGGAGGATATTAGAACACATCCCACAACTACCCATAAGGGGAGGGGGAGGAAGTGTTCATGTAAAGATGTAGAGAACTACATCCTCTCTGAGTTGAAAATTGTCCTTTGGGCAGTAACTACCACATACTTCAAGATTGCACATGTGTGATTACTAACTGAGCTCCTGTTGGTATCCTACTCTGTGTATCAGGAAAAAGGTCCATCGCAGAAAACAAGAGAAAGCACTGCATGAATGAGGTAAGACTCTTATTCTGCAAAACATGTTGCAATTTGTACAGAAGAGTTACTGTAGCTATGGCTACGGCTTAGATGACACCTACAAGATCTGAAGCTATAGATGGCCAATAGAGTCTATTACATTTTCCAAGCTTTTGAACTGTATGTAATTGCTAAGTTGATTCAGTTGTAATATCTTCAGTGCTGCAGAGACCCAGATGGGTTCCTTGGAATACATAAATAATAAGATTTGTAACCCCCCACTAATTTCATGTTCAAGTAAATATAAGAAATAATTAAACAAAGTGGAGTAAACTTCTGTACTCAGCATTTTCTGAATATTTAATGTGTTGGTGAGTTTGTGAATCTGAGGTTTTTAAATGATCTGTTTCTTCAAAATTTATTTTATTTATTTTTTAATGGAGGAAGCAATTCTTCATGTCTTATATCTTCAAAAGACATAAGTACTATGAAATGATGATTTTTTTTTAAAGTAATAGGTCATATGTATTGAGCTTGTGTTTGTGCAGGGCATTGCTCCAAGAACTTTGTATGTATTAATGTATTTTACCTTCATAGTTTTGTAAGACAGGGAATATTATTTTCTCCATTTTACAGAAAGTAGAAAATGAAGCACAAAGAAAACTAGGAAATTTGCCTTAAAGCTTTTAAAGATGATTCAAGACAGAGTCCTTTGAGTGACATATATGGATTTGGAGATGGATTAGCATATTAATTTTCCTATTGTGTCCAAAGTTTGGTGTATCTAGAAGTTCCAATAGTTCATACTTGTAGTTCATTTTCAAATATATTTTATACATCACAATTTTAAAATATATTTTTCAATACACGAATAAATATCTCATTAAAAGATTCATTCTCTTTTTCTCTCTCTAGCTGTCTTTTCGTCTTTCTGAAAGCACCTTATTTCTAATTCTAGGGATGACTTCCTTAATAATATTTATTTTGAAAAGATATGTTTTATCTTCTTGGCTAATTTTTTAAGTTACTTTTTGAGTTTGAATATAGTTCTATTAGTAAATTAAGTCAGAGTTGAGCCCATGAAATTCTCAGGGTATAATACTGTTAGGGAAATAATGGTATTTTGGAAATTTTAATTAACCAAATTCTCCACTCTAAGATAACATTGAATAAATGTTTCATGAGGCTGACTTGAAAAATCTCAACCAAAATTGATGTCAGTTTAGACTTTTTGCTTTGGTAAAATGCCATCATGTATCACCTCCCTCTTAAGTTTTATTGTCTGACTTCTGCTATTCTGTTTCCAAGATAATCTCATTCACCATTATGTTGTTACCAATAATGTCTGCAGATGATTATGCATAAAATAACAAAATAATTATTTCATAAATGTAGGATGAATTAATGAAATTTCAAACATTTATGTCTTGTTATATATTTCAAATTCTATCCACCCAATCAATTCTCCAGATATACACCAAACATTCATTTAGCACCTCCTTCCAGACACTGTATTCCAGAATTACATGCCCAATTCCAATTTCCTCTTCTGAAAAATAAGAGTATTGGTATCTTCATCACCAGGTGTAAAGAATAGAGGAGACAATTTATATAGAATACCAGTAGCAATAAGAACTAAATAGATATGAGTTGTACTTCCCAAAACCCAGAGGTCAAAAAATGACAGTCTGTGGATAAAATCAGGCTGATCTGTTTGATAAATAATATTTTATTGGCACACAGCCATGATTACTTGTTATATATTGTCAGTGGCTATTATACTGACAGTAGAGCTGAGTAGTTGCAACAGAGATCCCTGGTTCAAAAAGTCAATAATGTTTACTATCTGGCCCTTCACAGAAGAAGTTTGCCAACTTGTATTTCCCAAAGTATCCAGGTCTTAATTCTTGTTACATATAGAATAAGTTGTTATATACAGAGATTCTCATTCCTCCTTACTTGGATTCTGATTAAAGAGATTTGGAGATAAGGCAAGAATTCTTGGCTCAATGAGATTCCCAAATAACTCTTATGAAGAAGCAATTAAGAAGTAAATTTGGGAAACTTCCCTAAGGAATGACTAAAGATAGAATTCAAAGTTTGTGGCATCTTAGCAGAGGAGATATTTTTTAGGGACAAGAGACAGATCTCTTAATCTGAACTGGAACTAAGGTAACCCTGAAAAGAACAAGAAATGACCCCCCAAAATTACAAAAATGCAAATTCTGATTCCTGGGCTGAAATTTTTTTTTAAAGATTTTATTTATTTATTTGACAGAGAGAGACACAGTGATAGAGGGAACACAATCAGGGGGAGTGGGAGAGGGAGAAGCAGGCTTCCCGCTGAGCAGGGAGCCCAATATGGGGCTCCATCCCGGGACCCTGGGACCATGACCTGAGCTGAAGGCAGACGCTTAACGACTGAGCCACCCAGGTGCCCCATTGGGCTGAAATTTTTAGACAAGATTTAACACTGGGTATGGAATATCTTAGTACTAGTTCATTTAAAATTATGAAGAGACAACTCAAATAATGGAATGCAGAACACTGAAGAGACTAGAAGACCTACACTAAGAGGAAAAAAAGAACTAAGCCAAATTGTGACAGAGTTGTAAGCATTTTAAATTCTATGAGAAGGCTTTTGAAAAGGCCCAAGTGTTAGTAACAAGGCAGAAGAATGAGAGGGAAAAGACCTAAGTAAGATGTACCCCTAAATGTGTAATCTTGCCAAGTTACGGCATACATTCCCAGCCAAATGTGATACCATTTCTTTTATTAATCTTACTGAGGTAAAAAAAAAAAAAATCAATCCAAGTAGTGATAGTCATAAAGACACTCACTTTGAGGGGCAATGAAAAGAAAGTTCAAGTCCACCTTTTTATTTCTACTTGGGGACATAGAGAAGGGCATCCTGGATTGTAAGATTTACTTGTTCTCCAATAGGGAATAAGTAAAACATTGGGCCAAGTTGGCTAGATTGTTTTGATGAGAAGGTGCCATGAAGCCAAGCCACAGCTGCTGTTTGGGATTTAGTTCTTCTACCCCAGACCCAGAGGGCCCTTCTAGGAAGATGTTTGATGATTTTAACATTTCAGCAACTCTGGGAACCATATAGAGTAGAAGAAAGCCTGTGCATATACTGAGCCCCACCTTGGGACCACTGAGCACATGCTCTGCTTTGATCTTGAAGCTCTTCCTCTGAGATGTTTGGGAATAAAAGCATTGGTGGGAACTTTCACTCAAGACTTTCATGGACTCACAACCAGCTAGAGAAAGTCCTCAGGTACCTTCTTCATACTTGTACTTCTTCCACAACTTTCCTTGGACCTACCAGGTCTACCTCAGTAAACTTTCAATTACATAAAGCTTAATTTAATCTGGAGGAAATAAATTTGTCTCCTCAGACGCTAAGCACAAGCAGGATGGAATCTGTATGAAAACCTGGGAAATTTTATTTCTATTTTTTATTTTTTTTTATTCTTATGTTAATCCCCATACATTACATCATTAGTTTTAGATTTTTATTTCTAATCAGGAAAGAATTTTCCTGGCAATGGATTTAATTCACTCACTCAACCCCACCCTCCTTCATAAGCAATGCCTAATCATCAAGTGGGTTTCTTTATTTACTTTGCCATTTAAAAATGTAACATCTACCAAGGATCTGCTTTCAATTTTTAAAGGGACCATGCCTTTTCCCTTTAAATATTTTCAAGCCATTTAAATAAAATAGCATGGAAAATGACTTTAAATAGAAATGTAGACTGGTTTCATCACTTAAGCAAGACTCCCATACAGTCATAATACATGTATGCTTACCCTAAGAGACCCTCAAGTACAATGGAAAAAAAAAAACTCCATATAAATTTTTAAATTTAAGCATTTATTTCCTTATAATCCCTGACATACATCTTTTGGCCCATAGACATATAAGTAACTTGCATAAATATAGTATATATGTACACATATATATAGTATACATATAAGCTAACTCACATATCCATATATTTTTGCTCTTTTCCACCTTTCAGCTGTAGGCATTCAGAGAAACTCAGAACCAGGAGACATTATCAGTGGTTCAATGTGGTGATTTTAACACATGTCCATAGAAGTTTTAACAGTCTTCCCATCAGAGAGTAGTGTGCTTTTGTGATTGTTTGATTCAGCAATATGGCGGAAGTGAAGCTATGAGATTTCAGAGGTGTTATCATAAAAGGAGATGCAGCTTCTGCCCAGCTCTCTTCTGACACTCACCTATGGGAAAGCCAGCTACCATGCAAGCAGTCAAATGGCCCTGAAGCTACCATGTTGTGAGGAAGCCCAAGGTAGTGTACATGAAAGACTACATGAAGAACAGAGAGATGTGTGGTTATCTCCTGACTGATACCAGGCCTTGCTCAAGTTCCATTCACCATCTCCTCTGTTTACCTTTGTTTAATAGACCTCAATCCAAAACCACCCAGGCAAGTTCTGTCCAAATTCTTGACCCACAGACGCTGTGAAAGATAGTAAACTGATTTTGTTTTAAGGCATGAGGTTCTGGGGTAATTCATTTCACAGAAGTAGATAACTGAAATATTCAGGTGAACTTGTAGTGTGCATTATCTTTAGCTGGGCTAAAGTTAGCATTAACTTTGAGTCTAGGGACCCTGCCTTTGCCTTTGGGCCATAGTGCAGTGGCCATTAACAATAATGAATCATTTTAAGGAGGGAATAGCTAAAATGATAAAGAAAGTTGACAATGTCTCTCCCCAAATTCCTCTATGTCCAAAAATTTTTTTTGATTCTAGTACTAGACCTCCAGATAAACTCTAGAGGCAGAGCTAAATTAAGCTTTGCCCACCATAGCAAAAAAAAAAAAAAAAGTGTTGATTTATAATTGTAGTAAACCAGATCCAGTTGAACTGACACAATTCATTCAGGTTCTTGATGGACGTGGGTTCAGATTCAGCTCAACTATTTCTAAGCTATTTGTCCATGAACATGATTCTTTCTAAGGGGTAATGTCATCCAACTGCTCAGAATAAAGTTTGAAGAGCCAGAAACAAGTGCCCAAACATGAGTTTTAGGACAAAGTCATAAGTGTGAGGGGTATAGGCTGGAAATTGGATTAGGAGATTTTATGGGGTTGGAGATAAGGGAGAAAAGGAAGCTGATGGGTAACTTACATTAAACAGGTTGACAGGAGTTAACAGCATCACTGTGCATCTCATTTCTTGAATTATTACTCTAATTTGTGTATCACAGTGGTTTGCATTAAAATATTTAGTAAATATTTATATTGGTTACTTTAATATTTATAGTTTTATAAGTTAGGGCAGATTATATCTGGAAAAACCTAATTAGTTAGTTCTCAATGCTATCAACCTCATTCCAGTGAGCTATTTGTGTGTTGAATCATGAAATAATTGTTAGCTAATGTTTAGCCAGTGTTTGTCAAGTTTAGCACCAGCACCACCTGGAATACTTGCTCAAAACTGAGACTCCTGGACCCCACTACAGATGTACCAAGTCTGAATCTCTAAGAAGGAGGCCCTGATATCTACATTTTCAAAAGCTCTCCAAATGTATGTGAGAAACATTGTTGGAAAACAATGGAGGCCAAAGTGATGAGCCCTGCCCAGTTGAAAAGATTTCTCATCTCAGTTTTATCTTAGGTCCTCATTGATGCTTGTAATGTTCTCTTTATGTCTCTGTGGTACCCTTCTTTTCATTGAATCCCCTCCCTCCTTAAATCTCCAAATCCATTTTCTTCTTACCTCCCATTGTACCTACCAGAAACCTTTCCTCTTACTTTATGGAGAAGGTAGAGGTCATTGAAATGAACTTTCTTTGTATTCCCATTTTAATGTATTCTCATTCTGGCTGCAAACTGGTTGTCTATTTCCTTCATCTGATTCTGCCACAACATGTCAGTGGCTGAGACCAATTATTTTGATTCTCTCCTGTTTTCATTTTTCTCTACTGTAATGTGTGGAAATCTGCTATGGATCTCATAACCAAATTCAGAATTATTTACCTTGTCATAAGAGCACTTACCATATTATGTCTTATCTGCCTAAAGATATTTTCTCCATAAAAGTAGACATTAGGTTTCTTCACATAAGTAGTCACACTACCTTGAAAATGGACACTTACCCAGAGGAGATGGTCTTGTCCAGCTCTAACATTTTATAAATTTTGGCCATACCTAAATTGTAGACATCTCTAAACTTCTGATGAAGAACTTTCTGTGGTATCATGTGGAACTGTTTGAGTCATAGCTCTACTACTGCTAAGCTATGAGACCTTGGGAAGGATGATTAAGCAGTCTGAGCCTCAATTCTCTCATCTTTAAAATAGATCTTATGGATAGTCCATACTATCCATTAGGCAACATAAGAAGATATATATCAAATACCTAGGACAATGTCTGACAAATGATTGTCACATGTCATTGAAACTAAGATACCATGGGGCGCCTGGGTGGCTCAGTTGGTTGAGCGACTGCCTTCGGCTCAGGTCACGATCCTGGAGTCCCTGGATCGAGTCCCGCATCGGGCTCCCTGCTTGGCGAGGAGCCTGCTTCTCCCTCTAACCCTCCCCCCTCTCATGTACTCTCTCTCTCTCATTCTTGCTCTCTCAAATAAATAAATAAATCTTTTAAAAAAAAAGAAAGAAACTAAGATACCATGAATTAAAGGATGCAAACTAAATTATAACCCAATGTGTTTTTTAATCACTTAGAATTTTTATTTTATAAACACTGTGATGGTTTATTTTATGTGTCAACTTGACTGGGCAAAGGTTGCCCAGATATTTGGTGTATATGCTTAGCCAAAGAGCCAATAGGGCAAAGCTACCATCTGCAGGATTCTGACTTTAAGTCAGTTCCAGGTGAAACAATAAAGGAATATGAAGTTAGATGAGGCCAAATTTATTGACACGGACTCACCACACAGAGATTCTGCCTTTAATGTTACAGCTTAGAGAGTTAGAACAGAATTTAATGGTTTGTTAGGTTGGCTGAAATGTGAACCAAAAGGAGGCCCACAGTGAGAAAACTGGAAATGCTAGATTACCTAGATTTAATGTAGAGGAAATTATTCAAAGTTTTAAGGTGATTGGGATGTTAGTGTGAATTTTTTATTTAAGTCTTACTCACAAACACTGGGAAGATCCAGGAGACATACTTTTACTATAACTGTGAGAAATAAATTTGAGAGAGGATCCCTTGTATCTTTGAAGAACTCTATGATTATTCTTCTCTGTAGGCCAGACCTACAGTAGGGACTGTAGTCACTAGATTGGGAAACCTAACTGCAAGGGGAACAATTGGATGCCAGAGTGACAGAGGTCAACAAGGTGCACTCAACAGCCAAAAGCAAGGTGGGCATGGCTACTATAATGGGCAGCAGAGTCAAAATAACAATCCAAATAGTCTGACTTGCAAAGACCTATGGAGGTAGCTAGTTAATCATGGTGTTCCTAGAAGGGAAACAGGTAGGAAGCCTATTAACTTCTTACTTGATCTGTATAAGCAGAAAAAGTTCCAAGTAAAGTGAATCATAAAACAAAAAGTCATGGCCCCTCAATCCATTGTCAGACTTGAGTGGGTTTGCAAACCCAGAACCCCTTGAATGAAAGGGAGGTGGTGGGGTCTTCTTGAGGAAGGACACCAATACACCACCAAAAATTGATACTGTTAATCTTTACCCCAGCTTTCTTCCAAAGCACATATGACCTTTTAACACGGTAACTGTGCTTTGGAGAAAAGGAAATAATCAGGCCTTTTAGAGACTCCTGGGTACTAGTTCTGAAATGACACAAATTCTAGGAGACCCAAAATGTCATTGTGGTCCACCAGCGTAGGGGCTAATGGAGGTCTGGCGGTCAAGGGAATTTCAGGTCAAGTCTGTCTCACAGTGGGTGCAGTGGGTCCTTGAACGCATCTTGTGGATATTCCCCCAGTTCCAGAATGCATAATTAGAACAGATACACTCAGCAACTAGCAGAATCCCCATGTTGGTTCCATTCCTGTGGCTGTCACTGTAGGAAAGGCCAAGTGGAAGCCAATAGAACTGCCTCTATCTGGGAAAAGAGTAAAGCAAAAGCAATACTGCATTCCTGGAGGGATGGCAGAGTTTAGTGCTACAATCAAGGACCTGAAAGATGCAAGGGTGGTGATTACCATCACATTCCCATTCTATTTGTCCTATTTGGCCTGTGCAGAAGACAAATGAATCTTAGAAAATGACAGTGGATTATTATCAGCTTCACCATGTGATGATTCCAATTGCATCTTCTGTATTAGAAGCGGTTTCATTGCTTGAACAAATACATCCACTGGTACTTCGTAGGCAGCTATTGATTTAGCAAATTCCCACTTCCCCATCCTTGTTCATAAGATACCAAGAACAGTCTGCTTCAGCTGGCAAGGCCAGTGATACACCTTCATTGTTTTACTTCAGGAGTATAGCTACTCTCCAACCCTATGTGATAATTTCGTTTGCAGGGATCTTGATCACCTTTCCCTTCCACAAGATAACAGACCAGTCCATTACATTGATGACATTATGCTGATTGGAATTAGCAAGCAAGAATTCACCATTGTTCCAGATTTATTATTTAGGTGGGGCCTAGAACAAGGGAAGGCTCTGCAAGCAGGTCCAGGCTGCTGTGTAAGCTGTTCTGCCACTCGGGCCATCTGATCTGGCAGACCAAATGGTGCTGGAAATATCAGTGGCAGAGAGGGATGCTCTTTGGATCTTTTAGCAGGCCCCTATAGATAAACCCCAGTTCAGATCCTTAGGATTCTTGAACAAAACTCAGCCAGTTTCTTTTTTTTCTTTTTTTTTTTTAAGATTTTATTTATTTATTTATTTGAGAGAGAGAGAGAGAGAGAAACAGCATGAGAGGGGATAGGGTCAGAGGGAGAAGCAGGCTCCCCACCGAGCCGGGAGCCCGATGTGGGACTCGATCCCAGGACTCCAGGATCATGACCTGAGCCGAAGGCAGTTGCTTAACCAACTGAGCCACCCAGGCGCCCAAAACTCAGCCAGTTTCTACAGATAATTATTTCTCTTTTGAGAAACAGCCCTTGCCCAGCTATTGGACCTTAGTAAAGACTAACTATTTGACCATGGGTCATCAAGTTAACATGTGACCTAAGCTGCCCATCATGCACTGGGTGTAATTTGACCCAGGAAACAATAAAGTTGGGTATGCACAGTAGCACTCCACTATCAAATAGATGTGGTATACTTGATTGGGCCTGAGAAGGCCCTGAAGGCAGAAATAAGTTATATGAAGTGTCCCAGATGCTCATGGTTCAGGCTCTTGCTAAGTTGCCTTTTCTCTCCTAGGCCTCCTATGGCCTCATGAGTAACATGTGGTTGCTTGACAGAGAAAGAGAAAAAGAAGACTCAGGCCTGGTTTACAAATAGTTCTGCATCATATGCAGGCCCAACCCCAAATTGGAAAGCTACAGCACTATAGCTCCCTACTGGGATATCCCTAAAGGACAATGGTGAAGAGAAATTCTCCCAGAGGGTAGAATTTCAAGTAATGTACCTTGTTGTTCACTGTCTTTGAAAGGAGAAATGGCCATATGTGCAACAATAAAGCAATTCATAGACTGTGGCCAATGGTTTGGCTGGATGGTTAGGGACTGAGAAGGAACACAATCGGAAAATTAGTTACAAGGAAATTTGGGGAAGAGATATGTGAATAGACCTCTCCAAATAGGAAAAAGAAATGAAGATATTTGTGTCCCCTGTGAATGCTCACCAAAGAGTGACCTCAGAAAAGGAGAGTTTCAATAATCAGGTAGATAGAATGACCCATTTTACAGATGCCAGTCAGCCTCTTTCTTCAGCCACCTTTGTCACCACCCAATGTGCTCATGAACAAAGTGGCTTATGGTGGTAGGGACAGAATTTATGCATGGGCTTAACAACGTGGGCTCCACTGACCAAGGTTAACCAGACTATGGCCATCACTGAGTCCCTGATATGAACCATTCCCCAGGGTGATCTGTCAGTTACCTGGTGGTAAGATGATTACATTGGACTGCTTCCAGCATAGAAAGGGCAGTGTTTTATTCTTACTGGACTAGATTCCAGATATGGATTTGCTTTCCTTGTATATGATGCTGCTGCCAAAACTGCTATCCATGGACTTGCAGAATGCCTTATCTACCATGATAGTATTATGAACAGCATTACTTCTGATCAAGGAACTCACCTCATAGTAAGAGAAATGTGATCATGAGTTCATGCTTGTGAAAATCTGGTCTTTAATGCTCCCTACCATCCTACAACAGCTAGCTCACTAGAATGGTGGAATGAACCTTGAAGACTCATTTATAGCATCAGCTAGCTGGCAATACCTTGCAGGGCCAGGGCAAAGTTCTCCAGAACCTTATATATGCTCTGAATCAGTGTCCAATGTATGATACTGCTTCCCCCAGAGCCAAAATTCACAGGTCTAGGAATCAAGGAGTGGAAATGGAAATGGGATCACTCACTATTACTTCCAGTGACGCACTAGCAAATTTATGTTTCCTTTTCCCCAAACCTATGCTCTACTGACCTAGAGATCTTAGTTCTAAAGGGAAGAATGCCTCCACCAGAAGACAGCAACGATTCCATTGAACTAAAAGTTATGACTTCCACCTGACCACTTTGGGCTCTTCAATCTGAATCAATACTCAAAGAAAGGAGTCACCATGCTGGCTAAGGTGATTGATCCTGATCACCAAGGGGAAATCAGACTACTACTCTACAATAGAAGTAAGAAAAAGTATATCTGGAACACATACAGAAGTGTTCCAGGAGATACCTTTGGGTGTTGCTTATTATTTCCATGCTCTAACATCAATGTAAAACTATAACAACCTAGTCCAGGCAGGACTACTAATGGCCCAGACCCTTCAGGTTGTTCCTCCAGGTAAAGCTCGACAACTGACTGAGGTGCTTGTTGAAGGGAAAGGGAATATAAAATGGGTTTTGGAGGAAGACAGTTATAAATACCTGCTATGATCATGTGACCAGTAACAGACATTTTAACTGTAATTTTCACGACTATTTCCTCCTTACTTTGTTATGAATATGTTATATATATATAATCATTCATATGTATACAAAATACATATATATTATCATAATAATTAAGTATTATTAACTTTACATCATAGTATTTAAGTTACAGGGTGTTAAGGAGAAGAGTAAACATCGCTCACGAACTTTACTTACTCTTCTGGGAAGGAGCTAGTACATTCTAGGTTGTACATAAGAAAGTTGTATCATGTTAGGCAGAATTATGACCTTGTCTTTATTTGGAGATTAAGTGTGGCTTAAGGAGAAGCATGTGGGTACCAAGTTGATAAAGGGTAGACTTGTGATGGTTAATTTTACATGTCAACTTGACTGGGCCATGGGTTGCCTAGATATATTTGGTCAAACATTATTCTGGGTATGTCTTGTGAAGGTGCTTTTGGATGAGATAAACATTAGACTTGGTAAACTGAGTAACATAGATTGTCTTCCTTAATATACATAGCCTTCATCCAGTGAATTGGTTGCCTGCTGAGAACAAAAAAGCTGAACCTCCCAGTAAGAGGGGACTCCTCTTGCCTGACTGCTTGAGCTGAAACATTGGTCTTTTCCAGCTTTTGGACTCAGACTAAAACATCAGCCCTCCTTGGGTATTGAGCCTCTGGGCTTTCAGACTATACCATCAGCTCTCATTCTCAGGCCTTTGAATTCAGACTGGAACTATACATCTACTCTCCTGGATGTTCAACTTACTGACTACAGATCTTGGGATGTCTTGGCTTCCATAATCATATAAGCCAATTCCTTATTTTTATCATATATCACTCTTGCCGTAAATAAAGAGGAAAATACAAATAAAATAATTTGGCTAAGGCATTCAGACCATTCTGAATTTCTTTTAGAATCAAATTCATTGATTTTGGTATTTTTCTACAAAATATTCTTTTCAATGTCATACAGCACTTCTTAGAAGACTTTACCATTGTATCCAGGGTGGCTAGTTCAAGTTGATGGCACTCACTGTACATATTTTCATGCTGATTCTTTCATATTATTACCAAAAATGTCAGATAAAGCAAGTGTGCCATGTTTACTATCTCACTGATGATAATTATAAGACAACATTGATTGAAAGATACGTTCTGACATCAGAGATGTTAAAATGTGAAAAAAATGTGCATCTTAGAATTGATGAAAGTTTTACAGTGCTGAATTAATGATGATGGTGATGATGATGATAGAGATGATGAATATTAGCTGGGAAGATGTGTCCTTGTGCCTGATAAAGTGTGTGTTTATGTATCTGGGAATGTATGCCTAATAGTTGGTGCATTTATGGAGGGACTTAAAGACCTATGCAAAATAAACATGAAAACCAGTGGTCTGAGGTGTCACCTGATAAAAATTTTAGTTCCACACCTGTCAGTAAACAACCTCTCAGGATATTAACAGGTTTGCTGTTCTGATATCATACAAGGTAAGCATTTCACTCTTAGCATTAACACTGAGAGGAGAAGGTTATTACTACAGTTTTTCAGTTGCTTGTGGCAAAATTCTTACGGAAATTCTTCATGGGAAAAAATAAATTTTCTAATTTTAGAATTACAGTATTTCAGGGTTCCCTTCCTCTGGATTTGTTTTTTTACACCATACATTTACCTATTCTTTTTCTTTCTTATTCAATATTCTCTACATTGAAAAATTAGTAAATTCTACTCTAAAAATAAAAGCAGACCTAAATGGAGTGCCCAGACCATCAAGATGAAAGCCACTGAGACCTATTCACTTTTCAGCAGCTGGTTAACATTCCTGTACAAATATTTTGTATTTATTTTGAAGCTTGTTCAGTTAATATCATTGTTCTTCTATTTCCTACATATGATGTGCTTGTGCCAGATTAAAAGCTTAATCATGCATTTTCCAGATGGCAAATCTTTCTGAAGAAAGTATTGTGGTGGCAGACCTGGCCAGCAGACTCCACCAACTCTTTCTTACGCAGCTCCACTGGGAATAAATTAGATTAGGCATGGCAGTCAAGGTCAAATTTCTCCTTTAATTCTGAAAAACAACAGTTCTGAAGAGAAGGAGTACACTGGATAAATTCTGAGTTACTTTTCACTGGAAGTTTTCAAATTATCTAGAGAATCTGATGTGGTTTATAGCAATCCAGAAGCAAGCTCTAACTTTTACTTTGTTTCAAAATTTCTAGCAGGTTCCTAAATTGTTTTACTGGAAGTACATCATCTTTTTTTTTTATCTCTAACCATTATTCCTGGCTTGGGATCTCCTCCCTTTTTTTGCTTCTCTGTTATACATGTAGTCATGTAGCCAGAATGGACAGGGTCTTATTTTATTATTTGCTAGTCCAGAAATCAGGTCATGAATGTTTATAAGGTAGCTGGAATTTCTTGAATCATCTCAAGAATTCAAAAATGAAAAGATTTAATTTCCCCCTTAGATTATCCACAATCTTCACATCTGATTATCTAAAATTATTTTGTTCTATGAGGAAAAGAAACCAGCACAGGGAGCCAAAGTCATAGTTCTAAATAATTCCTGGCAGGTAGGCAGCTCCAATTCATGAATATGTTATATCCCAAAGGAGAATTGCAGGCCTGCTGCTTCATTCATTCATGGATTCACTTGAATTCAATGAATTTACTTTGGTAGACCCTGGGATGTAAAGACAAACATACCATAGTTTTTGGTTCCAAGGAATTTACCCTCTGATAGGAGAAGAAAGATATGAAAATAAGGAGGAGCAATGAAATATTTTAGATACTATAAAAGGAGAAAAGGATATCTAGGGGTGTGATAAAGAGAATAGCCAATTCTTCTTGGGGTAGTCATAAAAAGCTGAAAAGTGTGCTGTTGTCTTAAAAAAAAAAATGAGTCAATGTTTCCCAATCACCTAATCTAGGAAATACATCCCAAACGAGGTTGAGGGTATGGGTGGGAGTGAGGGTGGGGAGTGGAGGATTTGAGCAGATGCCCAAACGCATACTTCCTTACATGTTCCCAGAACTATAAACATTTTATCTGATTAATGATAATGAGAGAATGCAGATTTATCATAAAATAAGGGTAGATGATGAAGTATTTATTTGCCTCTCTAAGGCATTTTCTTTCGGGAAGTCTAAAGGGTTTGTTTTTGAAATTTATAAGGCACACAAAACAATGGTCAGATTCCAGTCTCCTCAATAAAGGGCTAATTTTTTTAAATCATTACAACAACTGAAATATAGTGAGAACAACACTCTCATGCTTAATTCCTGAGAGCAGGGAATAAGTAATTTAGAAGTAAAGGGAGGGAAAAATTAAACTTCACTATCCTTTCCTTTTTTTTTTCCATTATGTTAATCACCATACATTACATCATTAGTTTTGATGTAGTGTTCCATGATTCATTGTTCGCATGTAACACCCAGTGCTCCATTCAGTATCCTTTTCAACTACCTTGCAATTTATTTTCTTTCTTTGCAAATTCCCTGGGCATCACTGGAGCCCTAACTTCCTCTATCCCTAATTCCTTCCTAAACCATGAACATGGGATTTCTGATTCTGCCATTCCTTTCCCAGGCTTAGCATAGACCCCTTTCAAATACCCCATAGACGCCCATTCACCTTCCTTTTTACAGAGTCCTAAAGCAGCCCATTCTGGTATTCCATGGATCCTTGCTAAAGTGACACTCCACTTGTGCTCCAGAATTACTTTCTATATAAACTCCCATTCCCTGAGTGCAATCTGATTTTAGTTCTTAGCAAACAAATCAATCTGCGTTAATTTCTTTAACATACTCTACATGCCCCAAAAGCTTTTGTTTTTATAACTCAAATAAAATAAATAATAAACCAGGCCCACTGGTTTGCCTTGGAGACTGCCAGTACAAATTCCCTAAAATTATTGCAGCACTTCAAAGCTTATCTTCATCTAACATTTAGAACCTTCAAGTTCTCTAAAAGTTTGAAGTATTTGATTTCATTTTATTTTTAAGTCAAAAAGAAATATCTTTTCAGGTCTTTCATAATGCACCTTATAATTCTGCTGTTTCCTTCCTTTTCTTTATCAGAGAGGTCTATGTTGGCTATGGTTAAAATTATGAGGTTCTGATCTATCTTTTTCTTCCCATATCTATGATTCTCAGATTATAAATGAAGTTATTTTTTATAATTCAGAGCTTCACAGATTCATATATAGAATATGAACACAGTGAACTTCAAATACTTACAATTTTGACGTAATTCAATAAAGCAGACATAAAGTGGGCAATCTCTTCATGAAATAATGGCCTTTGGAACTTCAGTAGAGCCTTTATCTTTGTGAAATGGAAATAATTCTCCATGGATTATGATAAGTCTTAGTGAGCTTCAGTGAACTTTTCCATCTCTTTTCCATCTTTCCATCTACTTAGTATGTACCTAACAGCTAGTCCCCAAATGGAGCTTCTTATTCTAAGTAACCCACAGGTAAACTAGAGTGTGAGGAGAGACACAATGTCCTGTACCAAGAAAGTCACTTCTTGTCTTTCAACTAGCCAAGTCAATCCCAGCATGTACACTTAGGTTTTTCCAGAGTCTGAATTAAGGGATCTTGCTTTCTTGGCGATCTCCTAGGTAAATCTAGTCAGTCTATTCTTGATGGAATAGAAAAAACTTGGGCTTTGGAGCTGAGGAGGCCCGGTTTCAATCAAGACTCTGACATTTACTAGAATATTACATAACCTCATTTCAGTTTTGATAATGTCATCTATAAATTGTAATGAATACAATGTCTGTCTCATGGCATTGTCACGAACAAAGTGTTGAGCACCATGCTTGGCTCACAATAGAGATTTGATAAATCGGTATCATCAGTGGCAAGGGAGTGGCAGCAGAAGCAGGAGGTAGGAGTAATTGTAGGTAGCAGTGGTGGTTGTAGCAGGAGATGGTAGTAATAGCAATAGTACTACTGGCTACTACCAGTATTAGTAGTAGTATGGGTTGAAGAGGAGATAAAGCATGGCTGGCTATTTTTTTGTGTTGGGACACAGTAGATGTGTCTTAGACAGGTCTCCCTAAAAAGAGGGGAGTTAGAAATCCCTGCAGTTATTATGGGTTCCGTCTTGGGGAAAGGATATTGAATATATATGGGACTTGTCAGAGATTGGAGAAGAAAATGTGGAAAAATCATTGGTTTATGAAAACAAGAGTGATTGATTAGAAAAGTGTCAGCTGAGCAGAATGTATAGCACACTTTAAGTGGGACTTTTACCTGGAGTTAAATTGTGGACATCAGCCATAAGTCCTAGGCATTGGTGAATTTGATCTGCTAGGAGTCATGCCTGCCTTGATGGCATTTTGACAAACTTTAGGTAGGTGAATAAAGGGACACACTAGGCTTTCATCAAGCAGTAATGAGTATTCAAAGAATGCTTCAGGTAAGACAAAATGAGGAATGCTTAAATGCTGAACTAGCCTTGACTAACACTGAGAACTCCATATTTATTTTTAATTTTATAATTTATACTAAATTTATAATTTAAATTTAAAAATGTACATACCTCCCTCCTTAAAAAAAAAATCCATCAGAAAAAAATGCTTGATCTAGCCACTCTAGTCTTTGCCCTTTAATAAAGATAAAAAGTTAGAAAACTCAACTGAATATAATTGAGTTTAATGACACTTGCAGAGACATGCCTAAATAAAATGTATTCTGATAACCTGATTGCAAATAGTTGTCGATGATTCCAAGGAGTTTATTGGAAAATGCAGAAGGACTTGATTATTGCTTAATTTACTTTATTGCAAATAAACATCTTCTAGATATAACATCTCACTCTTTTTTCTTGTTACAAAATTATCTGTTTAAATGGTATCAAATAGTCAATTAGATTGGAAGTTATGCATTTTAATCATATGTGCATATAGTATTGGATAATACAATTTCAAGCTTTTTTGTTTTTTATTCTCATTCTGTTTGTTATAATTTGAAAAGAAAACAGAGAAGATATAATTTTGTGAAATTTGTAGTCCTTGCTCTTTCAGTTATCCCCTCCCAATTATGTTTTAATAAATCTTCCCTGGATCTTGACTCTTTCCATGAACACGTATAAACACTCAGACTCACGTACATAAGAACCCTTTTCATTTGCATGTTTTCATCTCTTCCTCTGTCTGCTTCTGGTATCCTCACTCTCCATGTCTTCTTATGTCCCCATGTGTTGAAATTATATCCATGTTCTCACTTTATTTATAAATCCATTTCAATCTGATTTTGACAGTACTATTTCCCTGTATCTCCTTATACGAAGCTGCAGATCACTTATTCCTTCCTTCCACACATTGATGATAGCTTCTCTGTGGAAGGTATGATGGATGTAAAAACAAATTATATTGTCTCTGACCTCTGTGAATTTGTAGTGTAGTAAGTAAAATTGCTTTCTCCTAGGTTCTGTCATTGACCTCTTCTACCACCCATACCCGAGTTCTGCCCCTGAATTTTTAAATTCTTATTCATTCAACAGACATATGTTGAGGGTCCACTATCATTCTAACCTTGTTAAGTAACAGATGGATGGTTATCTCTGCCTTTTTATAGTTAATCTTCTACTCCTCATACTCCTGTTCTGAGTGTACTTGCTTCCTACTTGCCATTCCCTACCCTTTGTGTTTTTCTGAGCGGATTGTTCAGAGCAATCTACAGATCTATTGCAATTCCTATCAAAATACCAAAGGCGGGGCGCCTGGCTGGCTCAGTCGTTAAGTGTCTGCCTTCGGCTCAGGTCATGGTCGCAGGGTCCTGGGATCGAGCCCCCGTCAGGCCCCTTGCTTGGCAGGTAGCCTGCTTCTCCCTCTCCCACTCCCCCTGCTTGTATTCTCTCTCTCTCTGTCAAATAAATAAATAAATCTTTAAAAAAAATACCAATGACATTTTTCACAGAACTATAACCAATAATCCCCAAATTTATATGGAACCACAACAAACCCCAAATAGGCAAAACAATCATGGGAAAGATAAGGCTGGAGGCATCCTGCTCCCTGATTCCAAACAATACCACAAAGCTGCAGTAATCAAAGCAGTATGGTCCTGGCAGGAAACAAACACATAGATTTTTGGACCAGACTAGAGAGCCCAGAAATAAACCCAGGCTTACACAGCCAACTACAGGCATACTTGTTTTATTGTGCTTTACCGCACTTCACAGATGTGTTTGTTACAACTTGAAGGTTTTCGACAACCCTGCCTCTATCAAGTCTACAAGCGCCATTTTTCCAACAGCATTTGCTCACTGTCTCGGCGTCACATTTTGATAATTCTCACAATATTTCAAACTTTTTCATTATTATCTTTGTTATGGTGCTCTGTAATCAGTGATCTTTAATGTTAGCGTTGTCAGTGTTTTGGGGTGCCACAAACTGTGTCCATATAAGACAACAAACTTAATAAATGGGGTGTGCGAGTTCTGACTGTTCAGTGACTGGCTGTGACCCTGTCTCTCTCCTCTTCAGACCTGCCTATTCCCTCAGACACAAAAATATTGAAATTGGGCCAATTAATAACCATCAGTGGCCTCTAAGTGTTCACATGAAAGGAAGAGTCACATGTCTCTCACTTTAAATCAAAAGCTAGACAGATTAAGCTTAGTGAGGAAGGCATATTGAAACCTGAGATAAGCCAAAAACTAGGCTTCTTGTGCAAACAGTTTGCGAAGTTGCAAAGGAAAGGCTCTAACTGCAAAGGAAAGGATGACCGCAAAGGAGAAGTTCTTGAAGGGAATTAAAAGTGCTACTTCAGTGAACATACGAGTGATAAGAAGATGAAACAGCCTGACTGCAGATTAGAGAAAGTTTTAGTGGTCTGGATAGAAGATCAAACCAACCACAACATTTCCTTAAGCCAGAGCCTAACCCAGAGCAAGGCCCTGCCTCTCCAATTCCGGGAAGGCGGAGAGAGGTGGGTTTAAGTTGTTCCTGTTGATTTGATACACATATGTTGGATTATGACTACCATCATAGAATTAGCTAACGTTCCCATTTTGCCACATAGCTATCTTCTCTTTTTTGTTCTAAGAACATTTAAGATCTAGTCTCTTAGAACTTTCAAGTATATAGTGTAGTATTGTTAGCTATAGTCAGGATGCTGTGCCTTAGATCCTCAGAGCTTTTCAGCTTTCTAACTGCAAGTTTGCACCCACTGACCAATGTTTCCCCGTCTCCACATTCCCCCAGGGCCTGGGCACCACTACTCTCTGTTTCTTCTGTAGACTGCACATGTAAGCGATAACTTTGTCAGTGAGGTCTTAGGGCAGTCATGTTGGAAGCCCGAAAGGAACCACTGAAGGAAATGCCACCAGGTGAGAAATGGGACAATGCTTTCAAGCAGTTGGCCACGCTGAAGCATAGACAAAAGGGATAGTACATAGAGTAGAAAGAGGACTTCCCATTGCAAGTAGAAGAATCCCAAATCTTTTATGTGGTCCTGTCAGGCTTTACACTGTCTTCCATCCCTACCTTTCTGAACCATCCCTAACAACTGCCTCCACCCCTATTCACTACTTTTCAGCAAAAATAAATGAATAAATAAATAAATAAACAAACAAACAAATAAGTAACTTCTCTCTGCCCTTCCTGATCTTCAGAAAGCTTCTTTTCCCCCTGCCATAGGATCTGTACACTTGCCTTCCAACTAATTCCACATGACAGGTTCCTTTTGTCATTACTATCTCAAGCCAGACAGCATCTCCAAGGAGACACTACCTAACCATCACACTTAAAGTGTCCCACAGTTACCTGATCACATTACTCTTTTTTTTTCTCCAAACACACACCACAATATAAAATTCATGTACTTGCCTCTCTATCCACAATGGATTGTAAGCTTCACAAGGGCAGGAGCATTGGCTGTGTTGTTCATTTTGCATCCTCACTGCCTGGCATGTACTAGAAGCTCAATTAATAATGCTAAGGAAATGTATGCATGGAAGCAAATGTCAAGCAACTTTTAAATTCAGCTATTTCCTTCAACTTAGAAACCGAAGAGCATTCAGATGCATTCAAGAACTCAGAAGAAGCAGCACCTACAAATACTTTTTTTAAATTTTATTTATTTTAGAGAGAGAGAGTGTGTGAGCAGGGGAGGGGCAGAAGGGGAGGGAGAGAAAGAATCTCAAGCAGACTCCAGGCTGAGTACAGAGCCCCATGTGGAGCTTGATTTCCTGACCCTGAAATCATGACCTGAGCCAAAACCAAGAGTTGGACACTTAACTGGCTGTGCCATCCTGGTGTCCCCACCTATAATACTTCTTTGGAACATGAAAGCAAACAAATAAGCAAATAAAACTGACAATAAATGAAAACCAAAATAAAGGATAAATCTAATAAGGAACTCTGAAATGGAGAAGACATAGCATTTATGTTGTATTTTAGATTAGTACAAAACTAAACAATTGTGGAAATTATGGCTACACAAGAGAATATAAAATTAAAATATATCAGTCAGATAGAATTGGAGGTGTAGGGACAGGAAATTGGGAGAAGCTTAAATGGGGCATTTCCTATTCTTTTTAGCAGGATAGTCAACTGATTCTGTCTATTGTTGAAATATGTAGCTTAAAAAGTCACCAACTTAGAAGTTGTTCACAATCTTTTCAATTAGCTTTAGAAGGATGTTCTAGGACTTATTAAGGTTTTTTTTTGGAAGGAAAAGTCATTTGATGTTTAGCAATTCCTTTATTAACTTTTCATTTGTTAAATTCAACAAAAAATTCAATATATTTTTTTTGTTAAAACAGAATGTATCTTGTGACTTCATTTTCATTAAAATATACATTATGTTTTATATGGCCATTCATTTCTTATACTATTTATATGTAATATATATAGTGCTATAATATATATATGCTATATAGAGAGAGATAAAGGGAGGGACACAGAGAGAGAAGAAAGAGACTCTGGATGAAATTATATCTCTTCATTTTTATTTCTAGCTAATGAGATATGGAGTGAATTTTTTAAAATTCTTATTTTTACATATTTCTTAAATATTTATCACAAGCATATATAATTTTCATAAAATAATAAAATCATTAATCTAAAAAATTAAATTCACGAATATAATTTTTCCAAAAATACTCAGGAAATAATCAGAGATATTGTTTGTTCAGATTTCCTAGGCAATCAGATCAAATATATATATTTTTAAATTTTATTTATTTATTTATTTTTTATATTGACAGAGAGAGCACAAGCAAGGGGAGTGACAGGCAGAGGGAGAGGGAGAAGCAGGCTTCTCGCCGAGCAAGGAGCCTAATGTGGGGCTCGATCCCCGGACCCTGGGATCATGACCCAAGCCGAAGGCAGACGCTAACCGTCTGAGCCACCCAGGCGCCCTTAAAGATTCTATTTATTTATTCGACAGAGAGAGACACAGCGAGAGAGGGAACACAAGCAGGGGGAGTGGGAGAGGGAGAAGCAGGCTTCCCGCTGAGCAGGGAGCCGGATGCAGGGCTCGATCCCAGGACCCTGGGATCATGACCTGAGCCGAAGGCAGACACTTAATGACTGAGCCACCCAGGCGCCCCCCAAATATATTTTTTTAAAACCAAGTGCTTTATACTTTATACTTAAAGAGTTCCACAAACATTTTTATTATTTCTAATAGTATTTAACTGATTTGATAATATTCTAAAAACACCATCTAATTATTTGGAAATATGAAAATGCTTACACAGTCATTGTTATTATTGATATTTTTAGCTTTAGGGAATAGTAACATGACAGTAATAAATAATATTTTAATCTAAATTTTATTCCTTCCCAAATAAAGTGAAATTGTGTGCTTTACCACTTGCTTTTGAACCTCTAACAAAAGAAGAGAACTTATCATCTATTGAAAGATCTTTGAAAAAGAAAGTGAGAGAAATATAACTTACTTTAGGTTTTTTTCATTAGTTTGGCTTTTATTATGAAATACATGAGTAAAACGAAATGTGATTTTCAAACATGATATGAATTCTATTGATTAAACAATATACTGATAAGAAAGAAAGAAACAAAGAAAGAAGGAAAGAAAGGAAGAAAGAAAGAAAGAAAGGGCACCTGGCTGGTTGAGTTGGTAGAGCATATGATTCTTGATCTCAAGGTCATGAGTTCAAGCCTAATGTTTGGGTACAGAGCTACTTAAGAATAAATAAATAAATAAATAAATAAATAAATAAATAAATAAATAACATAGGAAGTTGCAATGAAAGAGAGAGATTGCACTTTTTCTACTCTTCATTCCACGGATAAGAGAACATTTTGTTCCTGATAATGCATTTTTAAAATCCTTTGGCAATCATTCTTTCATGGGCAATCTACCAATATTCAAACATTTTATGATCCTCAATACTCTCCAAAAGAAACAGATTCCTTTAAACCATTACGTTCTTCAAAAGAGGTTAGCCTGTCCACAGTCCCCTGCTTGACTCTGGATGTAGTTAAAAAACAAGATAAAGAGGAAGAGAATTTAGGACGGTTGATCTGATATACCTATTAAAGCCAAACCAGATGGTCCTCTGCCTGCTCTCTAGTCCACGTGGTTCATCATCAGATTATTTTACTCTCCTGCCTAAAACCTTCCTGCTGTTTCTCATGACTTAGAATAGAGTCAGATCTTACCAGAACTCACAGACCTCTAGACTACCTGGCCTCTGTCTATGTTCCTACATCATCTCTTACAGCCTGCTTCATTAGAACCCAGCTACTTAGTTTTCTTCTTCTCAAATGCCCAATCCTGTTCCTGTCCCTAGCTGTTTCCACGTGGTGTCTCCACTCTGTTTTGAGCACATTCCCTCCTATTTTCACATGCCTAACTGCTTAGCGTATTTCAGGTTTTGGAGCAGATACACCTCCTCAAAGATAACTTTCCTATCACTGTATTTAAAATACGGCATACTCCAGTCATTTTCTCTATATATTCCACTACCCACCTTTATTTTCTTCTTTATTTATAACCCTGAAAGCCATTTGAAATGTTATCATTTTTTACATTGTCTACTTGTTTCCTGCTGCCTTCCCCCAATAGAAAAACAGTTCCATGAGAATTTGCTTATAATGTTTACTTAGCACCTAGAATGTTCTCAGCAAATAAATAAATTAATAAAAAGAAACAGAAAATCAAACAACGTCTCTGTCAATCTCAACCCGAAACATAGCCTGAAAGTGTGAGGAGTTACCACCCTGAGGTGTTGTGCGTATGTGTTTATATAATACTGGCTTTTAATTACATATTAAACATAGCTGTGCTAAGATAAGATTTTTCTAGCCACTGTTATGTATATATAATACCATTTAATTACCATAAAAATTCTTCATTCACTATATACATGTCTCTTATTTACTGAATGTATTTATCTATATATTATACATACCATGTTTTATAATTATTTAATATGTTAATGACATTAAGAAAACAGAAACACTGTCCCAAAGTACATTTGAGATTAAGAAAGAAATGTGATTGGGGTGCCTGGGTGGTTTAGTCAGTTAAACATCTGACTCTTGATTTCGGCTCAGGTCATGATCTCGGGGTCATGAGATCGAGCCTGGCATCCAGCTCTGAGCTTGGCGTGGAGGCTGCTTAAGATTCTCTCTCTCCCTCTGTCCCTTCCTACTTGCACATTCCCTCTCTCTAAAAGAAAGAAAGAAAGAAAGACAGAAAGAAAGGAAGAAAGAAAAAGAAGAAAGAAAAAGAAGAAAGTAAGAAAGAAGAAAGAAAGAAAGAAAGAGAAAGAAAGAAAGAAAGAAGATTAAAGGCAAGGTTGAAATAGAGTACAAGAGAAAAGTGACACTTGGTAACATTTCTACTTTGTCTCATTATGCTTATACTTTCAAATAAATAAACATATATCTAGGTATACACATATATACACATATACTGACCTATGAAAATTATATTAAAAAAGTCATCCAATAGAATCAAGTGATTTAAGATAAAAAACATACTAATGTTTTTGATAGCTAGTCAGGGTTCTACAATGTTTTATCTTTGTATGTCTAGATAATTCTAAATGACACCAAAAAGCAGTTTTGTAAGAGAAAGAAAACAAATTATGTCCTTCTATCACACGAATACGTTCTGCATATTAATTACAAGAATCATTATTAATATCTTTTAATGTTGAATTAGTACAATATAATTGGCGACACTTTATGTTGTCAGTAATTTAGATTTATAGGGAAGACACAAATGTTTATTCTGACCTAATCGTAGACATCAGCAGAGCATAAAATTGCTCCTTATTTTTTTCCTCTATCCCCTAATTCCTTGAGGAACTCAGAAGATGAGACCGAAGGAAGACACTAGGGAATCAAAACTCAGGTTAAGATAGTCTCTGTAGGAGTGAGCTAAGAATAGCAGCTTGTGGCCCTTCAGAGTTAGTTTTTCTGATTTTCTTATCTTTTTTAATAAGAACAAAGAAGTCTAATTTTTCATTTATAATTCTCTCTGTGGCTGTGCTCTCTAGTGGTGCCTCCAGCCCTACCCAGTCACCAGCCTCTGCAAAAATGATGCAGGCGTGGCTTTTTCCTTTTATTGAGAACTTACTCTCTGGGACCCCTGATGGCTATCAGTTGCTTTCTGTCTGGATTTTGCCTCTCTACAGCATCAGGTTGCCATCTGAGAGGGCTTGTTCACCTGGCTTTTGAGCTTCATGCAGCCCCTACACACATCTTTGGATCAGGATTGTCTCCATGGCCTTCAGTCTCAGGCAAATTCAGGTGACAGGCCACACTAGAGCTCCCAGCAATTTAGGGAGACAAAAGCAGTCATGATCAAACCCTTCACTAAGGTGATGAAATCAGAAAATTTGAAACTAAGCAATCATTGCTAGTATTCAGGAAAACAGTAGCATTTAGCCCAATTCATCCTTCTGATCACTGTAGGCTAGGTTAGTTAAGTGTCAGTAAAATGAAGAAGGTGAAATTTGAGCTGGGCTTAAGGAAGGGTAGGATGAATCAAGCATGAAAAAAGGATAATGCATGTCAGATGGAGGCAAACAAATCGGCCAAGGAACAGCATGAACAAAACACATTGAACAGACAGTCTTGGGAGAGCTGCCACTTTCACAGTTGTGACGGTAGACCTGGTCAATTTGGGAGGCATTTTGAATGCCAGTCTTTTGATCCCCATGTGAATTGGTTTTTGGTTTTTCCAAATGAATGTCTGACTATCACCTGCATCGTAATCACCAACTTGCTTCGTTAAAATAGTTGGAACCTACATGAATCTACTATTTAAGAATCTCTGAGGCTGAAGCTAGGGAATTTGGCTTTGTATCAAATTCACCAGTTCATTCTTATCTGAAAACAAATGCTATTAGTAATCATTTTTTAACTTTTTTTAACAGTCTACCATTGTATATTGAAATTCAGTATATAAAACTGATAAAAGCCCTGTTTGCATGGTGTATGCATGCGTGTGTGTGTGTGTGTGTGTGTGTGTGTGTAGGGTTCTTGAAACCTTCTCTCAGCTCTCAGAAGAAAACCTTTTCTGTAATTAATGGGAAAATCACAGGGAAATGTTATGATGACACTGAGGTTTTTAGAAGATTAACCAGTCATTAGGATGTGAAATAGATTTGGAGAGGAAGAGACACAAGACATAACAAGACCAGCTATAGGCGAGTGTAACAGATATTAAGTGCCATCTCAAACATCAAATGTGTAAGAAATGTTAAGTGGCTTTATTTTCTTTGACTCAATTAAATCTGATTTTGACTCATAAATTCAATCTTAACCAACATTGGAGCATCTCTTTCCAAACCTATCCCATATATGTGGGAAGTTCCTGGAATCTAAAATGGAGTGGATAATTATTGGAAATCCTCTCAGCTGTTGATCTACCCAGATTACTACAAGTTAGTCCACATGGTGCCTTAAAGTTCACTGACTCTGGATGTCAGTAAAAATAGCAGAATAAGGACTTCTGAAAATTTTCTCCTCTGTAAAAGAAATGAAAACACTGGCAAAAAGAAATCATTAGAATTAATTTTTTTAGAACTCTGAAAATTCAACTTGCCCAAGGCCCATTCCCCACTCTCCAGCTTCATAGTAGTCTTGAAAACCAACCCACATTCATACTGAAAAACAGCAGCCTGGAAGCAACCAGAGGGAGGTTAGAGGTTTTTCAAAACCTTATCTCCAAAGAATCATCATTATTATTCCTGCCTGGTGGTTCACCAAAAGACCCTTATCTGCAAAACCATTCCTATTTGACCTGACTCAGAGTTTGCCTAGTGTGAAAAGCCTTCTCCTTTTCTCTTTCTGCCCAAAAGTTTTTCCCCATGGGGTTGTTATCAAAATCTATTACAGATGACTATCTACGTTGTGGATACCTGAAACAGTATAAAACAGTGTGGAAAAACAATAGACTAATCAAAACATTTTAAAAGGAGAAGGTGAGGAATGAGATGGTCATAGGAAGAAGTATTTGAAAGGCTTGGTATATTCCTGGGACTCTTGAAGCCCACATGGGTGTATGAGAATGTATCCATGACCACACCTAGATGCATTCTGAAGAAATACCTGAGAAATCTATAAGATCTCACTTCAGACTGACCTTGAGGTTCTGTGAAATCAGGCAGTGAAAGCTAAGGCAGAGTTGTCAAATGTCTGGCTGGGTGTTGAAGGTGTTCTAACTAAAAATGCACACAAAGCCTCATTTCAAAGATGGGGAGACTTATTGATTTGAGGTATTGAAGAACATCCAACTTATTGGTAGGTAAATATAAAGGACAGCATGGATACAAAATGCACAGACAAGCAGGGTGCCTGGGTGGTCCAGTTGGTTAGGCGTCTGACTCCTGGTTTTGACTCAGGTCGTGATCTCAGGGTTGTGAGATTGAGCCCAGCATAGGGCTCAATGTTCAGCATGGAGTCTGCTTGAGATTCTCTCTTCCCCTTCCTCTGCCTCTCCTTCTCTGCTCCTCTCACTTGTGCTTTCTCATTCACCCTCTAAAATAAATAAATAAATCTTAAGAAAAAGGGGGTGGAGGATCTATTCAGATCTCTGAATAGACATTTTTCCAAAGAAGACACAGATGGCCAACAAACACATGAGGAGATACTCAACATCACTAAACATCAGGATAATGTAAATCAAAGTCACAATGAGATATCACCTCGCACCTGTTATCATGGCTATTATCAAAAAACAAGAAATAACAAGTGTTGCCAAAGATGTGGAGAAAAGGGAGCCCTTGTGCACTATTCATGGGATTGTAAATTAGCATAACAATTATGGAAAACAGTATAGAGGTTCCTCAAAAAATTAAAAATGGAACTAGCATATGATTCAACAATTCTACTTCTGGGTATTTTTCTGAAAAAAATGTGGGGGCACCTGGGTGGCTCAGTCAGTTAAGTATCTGACTCTTGATTTTGGCTCAGGTCATGATCTTGAGGTTGTGAGATGGAGCCTGGCATCAGGCTCCATGCTGGGCATAGAGCCTGCTTAAGATTCTCTCTCCCTCTTTCTCTGCCCCACCCCTCACTCTGTCTTAATTAATTAATTAATTAATTAAAATAAAAAATAAAATAAAAAATAAAATAAAAAAATAAAGACTTTAAAAAAATGAAAACACTAGCTCAGAAAAATATGTACCTCCATGTTCATTGTAGCATTATTTACAATAATCAAGATATGGAAGTAACCTAAGTGTCTATCAATAGATGAATGAATAAAGAAAATATTTAAAAAGGTAAAGAAAAATATAAAATTATACATATAGTAGGAATATTATATAATGGAATATTAATCATGTATAAAAGATAAGGTAATTCTACCATTTGCAACAACATGGATGGACCCTGAGGGCATTATGCTAAGTGAAATATATCAGACAGCAATATTTTTTATTAAAACTATTACCTGAAAAGTAAAAAATATCTTGAGAGTCCAAGATCAAGTCCCTTATAATGAAAAAAAAAAATAGATTGACTTCAGATCTTCCCAGATCAGTGTTTTATGCTAGAATACAATGGAGTAACATATGTAAGATTTCAAGAAAAATAAAGCTGTCAGTAAAGGATTTCTTTATCCAGTCAAACTGACCTTCTTGTATGAATAAACAAACTTTGAGGAATATGAAATAACAAAGGAAATATTGTTGCCATGTGAGTTTCCTCAATAATCTATTTGAGAATTAGCTTCAAAAAACCGAAATGGGGCGCCTGGGTGGCTCAGTTGGTTAAGCAACTGCCTTCGGCTCAGGTCATGATCCTGGAGTCCCTGGATCGAGTCCCGCATCGGGCTCCCTGCTCAGCAGGGAGTCTGCTTCTCCCTCTGACCCTCCTCCCTCTCCTGCTCTCTGTCTCTCATTCTCTCTCTCTCAAATAAATAAATAAAATCTTAAAAAAAAAAAAAAAAAAAAAAAAAAACCGAAATGACCAGAAGTATGTTGGCATAAAAGATTGATTATGGCCATAGAATTTACATTTACCTGTAGAACAAAGACTAGATGATGATTTTAATGGAGATAGAATAGTATATGATAGCTATATTTTCTGATGTTGTAAAAACTGGACAACTACAACAATGATGTAAAAATTGAGTGTCTGAATGAAAAATAGAACAAGCTCACGGATTTCAACATATTGCTTGAGATTAGACTGCCAGAGATGAGGAAGAGTAGAAGATAGTACTAGGAGGGAATAGAAGACAATGCTAGCTCATTTTTCTTCTGTGTGTGGAAAATAAATTAATAGTCTTCAAAAAGAGGGTGGGCATTGAATATATTATGTAAGAGAATTAATATGCAGGTTGCTTTCAGGGAAAGAAACCTTTCTAGATAGGATAAAATAAAGCAAAAAAGTAAGAACAAATATATGGAATTACATAGAAAATTATATCTATATTTATATCAACATATAAACATGTATATATATATAAAAATCATCATGTAAATATATTTTATATATGATATAAATATAATGAAATATGATATTGCAGAACTGAAGTCAAACAAATTAATTTTGTCAGCAAATGTAAATTGGAAAAACATAGCTGTATAAAGAAAAGGATGTTCAAATTTGTCAACAGAGCAAAATGCAAAGCTATGCTATATACTAGAGACACACCTACATTAAGTTTAGAATTATTAGAATAACAGGATGAACAAACATATACCAGCATAAAAATGTGAAGAAAGTAAAGTTGGAAATTTTAACATCTGATGAGGTAATAATCAGTCAGAGCATTAAAAAAAGGCAAAGAGGCTTTAAAAAAAAAGGCAAAGAAGGATACTTTCTGTTGTTAAAAGGTATAATTTATAACAAAGATATAATTTATGGATATTTATGCATCTAATAATAAACAACTTTCAAAAGGCAGCAACTACATGAATTTCCAGGATAAACAGAAACACAACAATAATAAGAGATTTTAGCATACCTTGTTCAAGTGTGATGAAGTCAACAAAACATTAAGAATACCTGAACATCATAACCAGTAAGGCAAATTTTAACCTTGATAATAGAGAATATATATCTTCTTTTCAAGTACACATAGAACATTTACCAAAAAAGTGTATTTTATGCCACAAGTCAAGCTGAATACACTTTAAATATATAAATTACAGAAACACGAATAAGCAAAAATTCTCTTTCATGCTAACTTAAGAAAAAAAACCCTCACAAGTAAAAACTGTTTGCCTGAAAGAGGACACACAGACAAAAATTGCAAACTTACTTAGGGAAAAAAAATTATAAGCTGATATATCAGAATCTATTGGATACAGATAAAAATTATCAGAAGTTATTTATAGCATTAAATAACCATATCAAGTATACTGATTGATTCTACGTAAGTTGATTTACTGTTTTCTTACCTATAGTCAGCTTATCAATGCTCTTACTGATTTTGTGCCTGCTTATTCTATCAATTACTGAGTGAGGAATGTTGACATTTCCGACTACAATTGTGAATTTGTCTATTTCTCCTTTAAGACTGATCAATTTTCACTTCATTTTGAAGCTTTGGTTTTGGTGTATATACACAATGTCTTCTTTAAGAATTGACCCCTTTAGCATTATATATATCCTCTTTACCCATGATAATCTTTCTTGTTCTGAGGTCTGCTTAGCTGAAATTACTATAGCTACTCAAGCTTTCTTTTTGTTAGTGTTTGCATGTTCTCATAGTAGCCTAAACTCGGTGGTCAGCAGTTCATTAACAATTTCTACTTTAATCTTCCTACCAAATTATATGGTATTTTGTCTGTGGTAAGCAAATGCATGGATCTTATTTCTTCCTCCAGGGGCCTGTCTCTCCGAATTTCAGGGATGTTTTCTGCCCTGCCACTTGAATTCTCTGATGGGTGCAAGAAAAATCATTAATTTGTAGTTTGTCTATGTTTTCTGTTGTTGTAGGACAGAAACAATGCTCTTTCCAGCCCTATACATTTCTGAAATGAAACTGGAAAGCCTGTACTAAGTTTATTATTTGAGCTTAGTAAGAGTAGATATGTGATTTGTATGTCTGACAATATATTTCTACATACTCGGGGAAGGAGACATTGGAAGGTGTCCTAAGTAATATCCCTTCTGGAGGAAAAGCCAGGATGCCGAGGGGCTCACATGGAAGCTTATCAAGCACCCCTGTGCCTCAACCTATGATCTGACTATGCTTGAAAGCAGAAACATCCTTTCTTGGTGTCTTCTGGCACAATGTCCTTCCCTTCAACTGAAATGTTGAAATGAAGAAGAAGCTAGCAGGAAGGGAAAGATGAAGGGGGGGAAATCGGAGGGGGAGATGAACCATGAGAGACTATGGACTCTGAGAAACAAACAGGGTTCTAGAGGGGAGGGGGCGGGGGGATGGGTTAGCCTGGTGATGGGTATTGAGGAGGGCACGTTCTGCATGGAGCACTGGGTGTTATGCACAAACAGTGCATCATGGAACACTACATCTAAACCTAATGATGTAATGTATGGTGATTAACATAACAATAAAAAATTAAAAAAAAAAAACACAGTCAATGAGTGAGCATGAAGAGAAAGAATAGGTACCAAGCATAAGATACCTTAAGATCTACTCTAGTCTGTTGACTAGATAAAGTGATACTAAAAGTCATCTATGACCTTATAAATTTCATTCAATTCTAGTATAACCTTTCTTCCATTTTAAAAAAATCCCCTTATATTTAAACATCCTTCCTATTCTATAATAGAATATTATAGAATATATATGCTCTATATTCTACTTTATAAGCACTTAAAATGTACAAAAAACACCATTGATTGTCACGTGTATTTTTTCATAGTGTAATGTGCTGTGAGATCCATACCTTATTTTTTTTCTTTTTTTTGTGTTTTATTTATTTATTTTTTATTCTTATGTTAATCCCCATACATTACATCATTAGTTTTAGATGAAGTGTTCCATGATTCATTGTTTGTGCATAACACCCAGTGCTCCATGCAGAACGTGCCCTCCTCAATACCCACCACCAGGCTAACCCATCCTCCCACCCCCCTCCCCTCTAGAACCCTCAGTTTGTTTTTCAGAGTCCATCGTCTCTCATGGTTCGTCTACCCCTCCGATTTCCCCCGCTTCATTCTTCCCCTCCCGCTACCTTCTTCTTTTTTTTTCCTTAACATATATTGCATTATTTGTTTCAGAGATCCATACCTTATTTTAAAAAATCTAAAAATACTCCTTTTAGAACTTGTCAATATGTTCTCAAGGTGGTTACAATCATGATTTTATAAGTTAATAACTATTATAACATTTCTTTAAATTTGCCTGGCTCCTGCATATGTCCTTATTTTCCCCTCAATATATTTTCTCCTGGGTTTTTCATGCTTCGTGTAGAAATTCAATTTTTTTAATGAAGTAAATAAAAATGATTCAGCCTCTTAGCATTTCCACTTATGTTTTTAGTTATACCAGAACACATATATAATAAAATTTTTATAGCGCTAACCAAAAAATAAAGAAAATATAAGGTTTACTTATATCTTTTTTTACTTAATCTTTTCCAGACTCTTCCGTCACATTATGAATAGTTAATATGGTTTTACTTTGTTTTATTGCTAGATTTCATAACAGCATGGCTTGAAACTACCAAACTAATCAAAAAGCAAAATGAATATTAGTTAGGCTTGCTTGGGATTAAATTGTGATGATACAATTTAATGATGAAACTCAAATTCTTGATGAACATTCAGTTGGCACCTCTTCTTTCAGTCAGGCATCTGACGTACTTGTTTTAACAACACTCGTGGTGTTTAAATGTCACAAGATGTCAATAAATTTGTTGATTCGCCATAAGGTATATTTTAATTTACTTGCACCCCATTAATTTTAATAAAATTTTCCATGAAGCTACACACCTTAAGTTCTGGGGGGCTTGGGTAAAATTTTGAGTGTATATTATGCAAAAATATTTAGATAAGTTACAAAATTCAACTAGGCATCTGGCTCTTTGTCTACAGTGTCAAAAATTTAGATCTTTTGAAATGCTTAGCTGATTAAGTGAATTTTCCATTCAAATGTTTGGCATTATGTGGATACAAGTTTGGTTTGGCTTTGTCTTTTGTCGCTGGTTAGTTGCATAAATCAAAAGGACACTGAATTAGAATTAGTTAAAGTGTTAGGACATTCAGTGGAAAAAATGTGAAAATTCATGATTTTATTATTTCAGATAGCTGGGGCAAAGTATGAACAAACAAATTCCTGAATTTTGCTTTAGCTATTAATTTCACTTTCTTGTTTTACATTTTCTTTGCCAAACTATTTTAGCCTAAATTATTATCAGAGTGAACAATTAATAATTGTAAACTAACTTTGGAATACTTGCATGTCATGGGATGCCTGGGAGGCTCAGTAGGTTTAGTGGCCAACTCTTGATTTTTGGCTCAGGTCATGATAAGGATCCTGAGATTGAGCCTGCTCGTCAGGCTCCGTGCTCAGCGGGGAGTCTGCTTGAGATTCTCTCCCTCTCCCGCTGCCCCTCCCCCTGCTTGTGTGTTCTCTCTCTCTCTAAAATAAATAAATAAATCTTAAAAAAATATTTGCATATCATTTTTAATTTTCTTTAAATCAGGTAAAAAATACAGAGAAGCATAGAGAAAAAGTAACAACCACGTATTCAACACTCACCTTATCACCTCCAAATTTTTTTTCATGTTTGCTGTAGATTTTTCAAGCAATTAAATATTAGAGATAATACTGAAGTTTTTCTCTCCCTGATTCCATTCCATTCTCTCAATCAACAGAAGTAATTACCAACCAGTCTTCATATTGAATATAAGTAATATAAAAAATGAAGTTCCCATTGAACATTATAACTAAAGCAGACTTTTTTTCATTTCAGTACTCAAAGAGAAATTTATTTGAAGAAAAATAAATTGTTGTTCATTGTCACCAAATTTCAGAAGTGCATAAGAGTATATGAAATAGCAATTGATGTTAATACTTCCCCATGGTATGATTTACATCCTCTTTAATTGGTGTACTGGTTTTATACTAGATTTATTTTTCTGCTGGTGAGAAAATAAAAAGAATTTAGAAGGAAATAGCACTTGATATTTTTCATAAATATGCAACAAGATACAATAAAAATATTTTTGTATTTTTGGCTTTGGTTTTGCTTTTGCTTCCCAGTGTATTCGACATTTACAAACCATGTGCAAGCCAGCCAGCCAGCCATTGACTAAAGGAAGGAGGATAAAGATTACAAAGATTGCAAAGGAAAGCAACAAGGTGCATTTTGTTTCTGACATTTAAAATAGTATGATGCAAGGATGAAAATGAAAGATGTGTTACAATGTGCATTCTGATTTCCCATCTCTGGATGTGTGCTGAATAAACTGAGGGGAGGCACAGAGAGCAAGGAGCTAATGCTCAACTGCCCAGGCTGGGTTATCAGGAGACCACTGCATGGAGACCTCAGTGCTAATACATCTCAGCCCAACCTTATTCAGAGAACAGAGCAGCAGGGTCAGACAGAGAAGCGGGCTAGCACACCTGAGCCTGCCTCACTTCCTGAATAGTTTGAAGATTCAAGGGAGAACCTACAGGGCTGCCACAGGCCCAATGTTCTGGAATAGAGGAATAAGCCAGGGAACTGAATGCAGTATGTGGCAAATCCAACAAGAACTGGGAAGAATCTGAATTAATACAGGGCATATGGCCTATTCTATCTTAAAAATAGGAGACCTCAATTTCACCAGCTACAGACTAAGGAAGGCCTATAAGAACCACCTGCTAGCAAACAAGGGTTATTATTCCAGGTACCAGAGAACCACAGGCAGCATACATCCAAGGTCTATCTCAAAGACAAGTGATAACTACCATTTCCCTATTTACCACTAAGGCACTTAAGCCACAACCCCTTGTTCATTTATCCCCAAAACTATCTTAAGGAAAGAAGCAGGGGAAGAGAGAGAGAATATTAAGAGACAAAAATTGCCAAAGTGACTACGGAAAATATCAGCTTACAGGGATGCCTGGGTGGCGCAGTCATTTAAGTGTCCAACTCTTGGTTTCAGCTCAGGTCATGATTTCAGGGTTGTGAGATCGAGCCCCCCCCCCCCCCCCCGGCGGGCTCCATGCCCCATGTGGGGCTCCACACTTAGTGCGGGGTCTGCTTGAGGTTCTCTTTCCCTTCCCTCTGCCCCTCCTGCTTGTGCTCGCTCTCTAAAATAAATAAATAAATCTTAAAAAAAAGAAAAGAAAATATCAGCTCACACTATTTTAAAACTAGAATGCACAATGGGCTCTTTTTTTCCAGCTAAACAATGTGTGAGGACTAATGAGCAGAGATTAGTTCTAAACCAAATAATGTAGCACATTTTCCTCTGCATGTCTGAATTGTAGTAAACAAACATATGTAAGTGCATAGATATAAATTGTCAATTATTATGAATTAAGTATAACAGGATATTTAATTTGTCAGAGTCACACAATTTTCCTTTAGGAGTAGGTGGTTTTTCATTATTAATGTAAATATACCACAATAAAGCAACTTCTTAATATGATCAAATTGCAATGGGCTAAACACTTAATCCAAATAATGATAGAAGAGGGCAATTTCCATTTGAAATGGAACACTATTTCAGGTAGCAAAATGATTATGAGATAAAAGGTTTATAATATCTCAGAATAACTCCCATTTAAAAATATATCCTCAGAGTGTTTCTTTTCTTTGTTTGATTTTAATTGACTAAAATAATTTCAGAGGAAGACATACAAGATTGCTATCCTGCTTCTCTGTAAATGTGATCACTAATGTTCTCTGAAAAAGAGAATGCTTTACAATGGAAAATGGCATTGATGAAGCAAATTGATTATATTCTTCAACTTACTTGGATTTTTATGCACACACAAAATTAGGTAAGTGTTGATTATATTCACTTACTTATATCAACTATTTTCAGTAGTATTAATGTATAACTGATTGCTAGGAACTGATCATGAATATGTGTTCAAATTCAATTTTGTGTTATATTTATTTCCTAAAATAATTTCTATTTCTCATCACCTTGACCTGCCTCTTAATTCTGTAAAAACAAAAGCTCTTGCCTCTAAGAATATGTATACAGGAATATTTAATACAACGTTATTTGCAGGGGCAAAAAGCTGGAAATAACTTGAATGTCTATCAATATGAGAATGATTGAATAAATTATTGTATATCTTTACTAGATATGACACTAGACATTAGAAGAATAATTTAGAATTCATAAACCCTAACCCATAGGGTATCCAAGAAATATTAAATCAAAAACATAAGTTGCAACAAAATGTGCATAATGTATCTATCTCAGGTTTTCTAAACATGAATTTGGATATTTTCCTTCTTTTACTATGATTTGAAATCATTTAAATAGTATTGGAAGTATCTGACCATTAACAAGTTAATAGAATTTCCCTACGAAACCATCTGGATCTGGTTTATGTTGAATATTTATTGAGTGGGAGATCTTCTCTTTCTCTATTTTTTCTATGGTAACTGATCTGTTTAGATTTTCTGCCTCTATCAAGATCAATTTTGATAAATTGTATTTTTCTGGGAAATTATCTATTTTATCTAGGTTTTCAAAATTTTTTTGCATAGATTGTGCAAATTAGTCTCATTCTTTTAAAATTTTTTTCTCTGTTTTTGATGGTTATTTTCCTTTTGTCATTTCTAATTTTGTGTATTTGTGTCTTCTTACTTTTATCTTGACAGGTTAGCTAACAGTTTGTTTATTTTGGTTTTGAAAGGAAAAAAAGTTTTCTTTCAACAAGAATTTCCAAAAACAAAATGGATATTTTTCAAAGAACTACCAGTTAGCCTTATCCTACTATTTTCCTGTTTTTTAATTTATTAATTTCTACTTTTATATTTACTAATTTCTTCTCTTTTATTGTTCCCTATCTTTGCAAATTTGTTGTTTAAGCCATTTATTTTATTATGGTATGTAATAGTTACTTGACTATATAGTTGATACTAGGACTAGGGTAGTGAAAATATAAGATAAGCCTAGAGTATCTTGTAGGTACTAAAAAAGGGGGGAAAAGGGAAAAAAGGAAAGAAAGAAAAAGGAAGGAAGGAAGAAGGAAGGGAGAAAGGAAGAGAGGGAAAGAAAAGTAATGGGATCAGATTGAATGGGCACAAGGGCTAATCCAAACAAGTTCCTAAGGGCACCTGGATGGATCAGTTGGTAAAGTGTCTGACTCTTGGTTTAGGCTCAGGTCATGATCTTGGGGTCCTGGGATTGAGCCCTTGGTGGGGCTCCCCACTCAGCAGGGAGTCTGCTTATCTCCGGCTCCCTCTGCCCCTCCCCCCCATCTCGCACATGTGCACGTGCTCTCTCTCTCTCTGAAATAAATAAATCATTAAAAAAGGGTCCTAATGGCCAAAACTAGAATAATTTAAGCAATAAAATAAATAACAATAGTATTGTAGAATAATCCAAGGTATAAAATAAATATACATGAGTCCATACTGATAAAAATTATTTTAATAAATAAATGAGAAGTGAGAAAGGATACATTTTTCTTACAGAAGAATTCAAAAGAATTCAAAATACTATATGTAGATATTACTCCCAGCTTAATACTCCATCCAGTTGAGTGTGAATGGACTTAGTGACTCACTTCCAAAGAACCAAAGAGGGAAAAATAATTACTTTGCAGTAGAGGAGGCTAGAGAAATCTGGCAAACGCTACCTTAACCAAGTGATAAAGGCTAGTATTACAAATATCATGTTGATATCGTGTTCTCCCATGATATATAACATATCATATATATCATATATACATATATCAGGGAGAATTATATATATATAATTCTATGTATGTAATATATACAATAATATATAGAATTATATATATATTATATATATATATATAATTCTATATATGTTACCTAGTCTAAACGTGAGAAAAATTAGACAAACTCCAAATGAAAGGCATTCTACATAATGCTTGGCTAGTACTCCTAAGAAGTGTCAAGATATAAAAAACAAAGAAAGAGTGAGAAGTTGTCACCGATTGGAGGAGACTAAGTAGACATCACAACTAAATGAAATGTGTTATTGGGGACTGGAGTATGGACATTAGTGGAAAACTGATGAAGGAATTGTTTACTAGAAATATACCAACGTTAGTATCTTAGTTTGGACAAAATTACCCGGTTATGTAAGATGTCTTAGTCTGTTCAGGCTGCTATAACAGGATAACCACACATGGGTGGCTCATAAACAATAAAAATTTGTTTCCCACAGTTCTGGTGGCTAGGAAGTCCAAGATGGTGTTGGCAGATTTGTACACTACTGTGGTCTTCTCACTGTGTCCTCAGAACCCCTTTTAAAAGGACACTAAGCTCATTCATGACGGGGCTCCACCCTTATGCAATAATCAGCTCCCAAAGGTCCCAATTCCTACTAGCACCACATTGGGAGTTATGATTTCAACATAATGAATGTTGAAGGGACACATTCAGTATATTGCAGATATTAACACCAGGGGAAACTAAGTAAAGGGTCTATGGAACCTCTCTGTATTATCTCAGTAAGTTTTCTAGGTATCTAAAGTTATTTCCAAATAAAATTTCTAAAAATTTAGAATGAGTTAACAATGATTTAAGATGAAATTAATGAAGGGTCAAATTATAGCTTTGTTAAGTTAGTCAATAGAAATTCAGATATTAAGCCATAGTTTCTTTATTAAGTGATTTTTTAAAAATTTATGATTATTTAGTCTATGTGCTGCCAAAGTGAGCACTATTTATGATTATTTCTTGAGAACTTAGTATATCAGTAGCATTATGCTAGGCTATTGTTTAGAAAGTGACAAAGCCTACCTGCTGCAATCCTCAAGGGACCTCATCACTTTTAATAGATATGCTCAAAGTCTGTCAAAGAGACTGCCCAAGTTTCATTAGGGAGAGGGGAGTATTTTATGAAAATGTAAGGACTAAACTAACTCTAAGAGACAGATGCCATACCTGGATCTACAAAGAGATCCAACTATTTTTATGTATTTTAGTATCTTTATATTAACCAATTCAAACTACTTTAGTCTTTTAAATTTTTTGCCCAAGCAAGTATTACTGGCAGAAGCCAGTTCTAATAAAAATTACCACGTAACTAGTTTAACTCGTTGCCTTTGAATATGCAATGTCTACCAATTCACAACCTAATCATTTCAAACTAATCTGTTTTCTCTCCCCAAGCCTAATGATTTCTTCAGGGATTAAACATTTGGGCATGCATTATGATATATTTTGCTGATGCAAACTAGCACTTTAAGTCTGTATTTTTCAAACCACTTGTAGTGACCTATGAGTGAGCCATTATAGTTTTAAGTATGTCTCTATAAACATTTTTAATGAAATAGACTACAATACAATGCAATATGACAGCCCCGGAATAACCAAAAAGCATTTAGTGCCACAAAGATAATATCATTTTGCAAACTTTGTTTCAATTTAGATGTGTGTGTGTGTGTTATACCTTGGTGTAAAACATATTTCTTATACATGAATCAAGAAAAGAAAGTTCAAATTCCCTGTTTTAAGGGATAGTTTAGTGTCCTCACAGGACCAGAGACAGCATGAGAAGTTTTAACAATAAGCAACACGGAAGCAAAGCAAATAAAAAAATACCTTTTTTAGGAAGTTGGAAAGGCTTTATGAAAAAGGAGTGATTTGAACAGTTCTGAAGAACTCATAGTACATAGAAGAATTCCAACAGGTAGACATGCTAGGAAATTACATTGTAGGAGGTTATAAAAGATGAAGACAAATGCTTAATGTGAATCAGAATGATCTAAATGTTTGTCAAAGTGCAGATCTGGGGACCTTGCAATGATATTCTGATTCGATAGATCTGCAGTGTGTTCAAGGAATCTGCATTTTTAACATGCACTTGTCCCACATGAGTCTGATTCATGGGACTCAAACACCAAACATGGCTGCCATTGGTCATTGGTCTACATTGCTGGGTAAGTTGAATTCTGTGATTAGGCTTTAAAAATTCCTCAACCATGTATTTTTGCTAATAAGCTTATAGGGAAAGAAACTTATAGGAAAGAAAGCTATGCTTTCTTATGCTAGCTTATAGGAAAGAAAGCATAAACAAATTTGCAATAGGTCAACGAGGCCTGTTCAACTGGAATAAAGTGAGGATCATAAAGAAAATTTTAGGAAAAACAGACTGAGCCAGCTTGTGAAAAGACTTGGCATTTCAAATTAAGGAGTATGCACTTACCTTAAAGCAATAGGGAGTCATTAGTAATTTTTATGGAATGGAGGGACACCATCTGGATGATTCATTTAATGTTAGTGTTAAAAGAAAGATAAACTGAAAGTGGAAGATTGGTAATAAGCATGTTGAATATTTAGGTATGTGTTAAAAGTCCTGGTTTATTACGGAAAGGAAGATTTTGCGCATTGAGAGTGTCTGAGTTTTTACATAAAATATCAACTAAAGGAAAATAATAAATTTGCAGACTATGGACTTAATCAGAATATTTAGCCACATATATCAGGAACCTCCACAACCACTAAAACAATTGCTAATATTGTGTGTTTTAACCAAAATTTAGCATATCATGTAGTCCCTGAGTTTTAATAAAAATCTTATCCCCTGGGAAACTTCATATTGCCCAACTGAAGAAAATAACAGTCCATTTTATTCATTATAAAGTGGAAAAATATTCTGCAATGTTTGCTGCATTAAATTTCACTGGAATCGACATTAATTTTCAAAGTGAAACCACCTTTTAGATTAATTAGGGAACAATAATTCATTCCTCATTATATCTATATTGTTTTCAATTAGCCTTAAGTATGCTGAGATACTAGCTCCATTTTCCACTTAAATTTTCTACATTGATAATAAATCTTGCCAGTTGAAAAATGAAAATAAATTAGCATTAATTTTCATATCCTTGGAACCTGATATCAATTCTTAAAGTCACTATCAATCTATTAAAAATATTCTGTGTTCATTTGAAAGGATATAAACATGTTTCTTGTAAAATGAGAGCAGCTCCAAAACCCAACAATAGATATGAACTCCAGGTGAACTGCAGAGTGGACTAGATAATTGTTTTAAATTTTATCTTTCACAAAGAAAATTGCATGGGGATTTCTGGAGGCTAGGGTTGTCTTTATAAGGAAATTGAACATTAAGGGAAAACAGATTTGACCCCAAGCTACACATGCATAGATGAAACTTGGCAAAGTTTCTCAATGTCTAATGATTCCAGGAGTAAACAGGGATACATGCATCCCAACCAAATGGTAGTGCACAGTTAGAATAGAAAAGACCTCCATACTCTACAGTCTCAACCCAACAGGCATCAAGTTGAGTAAAATAATAATTTTTTAAAGATCTTATTTATTTATTTTGAGAGAGAGAGAGTGCAGAGGAAGGGGCAGAGGGGAAGGGAGAGAGAATCCTCAAGCAGACTCCCCACTGACCACAGAGACTGACCCTGAGATCATGACCTGAGCCGAAATCAAGAGTCAGACACTCAAGGGACTGAGCTACCCAGGTGCCCCAAATCATACATTTTCAGACAATAGACTTACTCAAAATACTTAACATATGGCAGGTACACCTACAAACACTAACATAATTGTTAATACTTGGCTCCAAGCCTACAGTGAGGTCTGCTTCTCCACCACACATAAATGTGATCGTTAGAATCATTAGCTCTAAATTTGATCATTAGAATTAAAAAGTCTCAACCCTGCTGATTAGAGTTTACAAAAGCAGCCTCTTCTTCAAGTATAATAATCACTGATGTCTCAGATTAGAAGTGATTCTTATATCTAAATTGAGAATCATAGTATTAGAAGTGTTTTCTATTTTTTTTTATTTTAGAGTTTTATTTTTTTAAAAAGTAAGTATACAAAGGACTCTCCAGGAATATATTTCAAAATGTATGTATGTAGTGTCTGAGCATGTGGGCTTAGAGCAAATGGGATTTTAGAAGTGTTTTCTAAAATCAGCTTATATATAATACAACCTTTGCTTTTGGATTTGTAAAAGCTTGTGGTAGATATATGGAAAGACCAAACATTTCTATTAATAAGCTTTCTCTATGGAGGTTGCTTAAGCTAAATGGTCATGGTAACATTTATTTTATGTTTACTAAATGCCTTGCCCTGTACTGAGAGCTCTCTATGTGATCACCATATAAACATACCTACAGTGGAAGGGCTGTTATGTATGAATAACCTGAGGCATAGAGAGGTTAGATAACTCATTCCATGGTAACATGGCTAGTAAGTTGCAAATCTGAGACTGAAGTCCAAGAAGTCTGGCCACAGATCTCATGATAGTAACCACGCAGAAATAAATGTTTATTGGGGCGCCTGGGTGGCTCAGTTGGTTAAGCGTCTGACTCTTGATTTCAGCTCAGGATCATGGGATCAAGCCCTTCTGTGTTGGGCTCCTGGCTCAGCTGGGAGTCTGCTGGAGATTTTTCTCTCCCTCTTCCTCTGCCCTTCCCCGCACCCTGCTCACGCTCATTCTCTCTCTCAAATAAATAAATCTTTAAAAAAAAGAAATAAATGTTCATTAATGAATATTAATGATGGCTTTGAAGAAGCCATCACTATGTGTTCTGATTACCTTTTGCTACTGAGGCAAAATAGAATGTAGAAATGAGAAGCTATTCTCCTTTTGCAAGTTCCTATTTGAAAGTAATAAAGTAAACATCTTTAGGATCATTTCTGTCCATGCCCTGCAATGCACGTTAACAACTAGATCACATTACCTATTATTTTGCAAATTACTTGGTATGTATTAGCTATATATGGCTGCAATTGGTCATTCATCTGAGCGTTGTGGGCTTTGCTTTGCTGGGTAAGTTGAATTTTCTAATTAAGGTTTAAAATACTAAACAATATATTTTTGCTGCAAAACTACATGGAAGAAATTTAAAATCATAATTATTCCCACCATCCAAAGATAACCTCTTAACACGTTTTGTTATAAATCATTCCAAGCATTTTTTCTTCTCTACTATATGGCAAGATAATTTGTTGAGTATTTTGTTTTCTCTGCTGTAGGTATTTTTCTTCCTAATCCCAAGAAGTTAGCCAAATCTTATTTTTCAGGAGCTTTTATATTGCAGAAATACCACAAGATGTGGCAGAATTTCTGTTGAGGAAGCTGAGATAGGCAAGGCTCCCCAAATTAAGAAGTGAGTCTTAGAAGCCATGGGAGAGAATATGCCCAGACCAAGGTCAGCATGAATGTTAACATATAGCATAAGGCAGAACTTCCTTATGCCCCTGAAGAGAAAGGAGGGAGAAATAAAGAAATGTGATGTGTCGTGTACTATCTGTCAAAATTAATTTATAAAAATACATAATTTCAAACTGAGCATAAATTGATACGTAAGTCCTTCAAACTCCCATGCATTTACTTGCCTGAATTAATGTGACATCGGGTTTTTTTTTGTGACTGAAGTCCTCCTTCAACTTATTTCTTTTCTTTTTTTTTTCAGTGAGTTATAATTCACATATTATGAAATTCCCCATTTTAAGATGTACCACTCAGTGAGTTTTAGTATATTCAAAAGGTTTTGCAACCATCACCACCATGTAATTCCAGAATATTTACATCACTACAAGCAAACAAACAAATGACTAATCAAATACAACCTTTGTACTTGCTTGCAGGCACTTCCATCCCTCCCAACCCACCCCACCTCCATTCCCTGACACAAATCTACTTTCTGTCTCTGGATTTTCCTTTTCTAGACATTTCATATAAACGGAATCATAGAACTCATGGTCTTTTGTACTAGGCTTCTTTCATAAAACATGTTTCCAAGTTTCATTCATGTTGTAACATTTATCAGAACTTTATTTATGGTGAAATAATATTCCATGGTATGGATATACACTATTTTTTAATCCATTCATCAGATAGACGTTTGGCTTGTTTCTACTTTTTGGTCATTATAAAGAATACTGCTACTAACATTTGTATGCAAGTTTTTGTGTAAAATATGTTTTCATTTCTCTTGCATATATAACTAGGGGTATAATTCCTGTGTAAGATGGTAGCTCCATATGTAACTTTTTGAGGAAATGCCAAACTTCTCCACAGAGCTTGCACCATTTTACATTCCCACCAGCAGTGTACGAGGGTTCCAATTTCTCCACATCCTTACCAGCACTTGTTAGCGTTCTCTTTATTTATTTATTTTTTTAAGTCAAATTCAATCATTTATTTACTTATTTTCATTGAAGTATAATTAACATACAATGTTATATTAGTTTCAGGTGCACAACATATTGATTTAACAATTCCGTACATTACTCAGTGCTCACCACAATAAGTCTAGTTACTGTCATCAAACAACATTATTACAATATTATTGACTATATTTCCTATCTGTACTTTTCATTTCTATGAATTATTTATTTTCTAACTGGAAGTTTGTACCTCTTAATCCTTTCACCTATTTCACACCTCCCCTCTGGCAACCACTAGTTTGTTCTCTGTATTTAAGAGTGTTTTTTTGTTTGCTTGTTTCTTTGTTCAATTGTTTCAGTTTTTAGATTCCTCATATAAGTGAAATCATAGGGTATTTGTTATATTTATTGGTGAGTTATAAGAGCTCTTTACATATTCTGGTTACTAGACCCTTATCAGATATATGATTTGCTTAAATTTCTCCGGCTCTGTAAGTTGTCTTTTCACTCTCCTGATGTTATCTTTTAAAACACAAAATTTTAGGGGCATTCTCCCTCTCCCTGTTCTCTCTCTCCCTCTCAAATAAATAAATAAAATCTTTTTAAAAAGAAAAAAATAAAACACAAAATTTTAAATTTTGATTAAGTCCGATTTATCTACTTTTTCTTTGGTTGCTTGTATTTTGGTGTTCTACCTAAAGAACCATTACCTAATTCAATGTCATGAAAATTTATATCTATAATTCCTTCTATGAGTTTTATAGATGTAGTGCTTACATTTAGGTCATTTTAAATCTAATTTTTAATCCAAAAACTGTATTGTATGGTAAAAATAGAGGTAAAATTATTTTTTTTGTATGTTGATACCCAGTTGTCTCAGCGCCATGTGTCGGTAATAGCACCGTTCTTTATTTAATTGACAACCTTGTCAAAAATAAATTGACCATAAATGTATGGTTGATATCTGGATTCTCCGTTCTATTCTGTTATTCTATATACATGTTCTTATCTGAGTACCACAGAATCTTGATCTATGTAGCTGTGTAGGAAGTTTTAAAATCAGGATTGTGAACGCTCCAATTTTGTTTTCCCTTTTCAAGGATTTTTGTCTGTTTTTGGACCCTTGCAATTCCATATGAATTTTAGGACCAGCTCATCCTAGGAAATGATCGCTTCTCTCCTTTTTTTTTAATTGTTTGTGCAGGATTGGTGTTCATTCTTTTTTCTTTTTTAAGATTTTATTTATTTATTTGAGCGAGAGAGCGAGAGAGTGCAGCGCACGAGCAGGGGGGAGGGGCAGAGGGACAAGCAGACTTAATATCAGACCCCTGATATTAAGTCTTTAAATGTGAAGTCACCTAGTACTAAGATTTTCTTGATTTTCTTTATAGTAAGTTTTTGATTACCAAATCAGTATCTTTACATGTTATAGGTCAAATCAGATATACTATTTCTTTTTTACTTGGTTTTGATAGTTTATGTCTTTCAGGGAATTTGTCTATTTAATCTATTATCTAATTTATTAGCATATAATTGTTCATGATATTCTTTTATAATTCTTTGATTTTTATATATTTTTTAATTTAAATTCAATTAATTAACATATAATACATTATTTTTTTTAGGGGTACAGGTCTGTGATTCATCAGTCTTATATAATACCCAGTGTTCATTTCTCTCCTCTTGCCCTCCTGATCTTATTAAATTGAGTCTTTTTCTTTCTTTCTTTCTTTCTTTCTTTCTTTCTTTCTTTCTTTCTTT
>NC_058410.1:81855260-81855522 GCF_002201575.2 Neomonachus schauinslandi | reverse complement strand
TTTCTTTCTTTCTTTCTTTCTTTCTTTCTTTCTTTCTTTCTTTCTTTCTTTCTTTCTTTCTTTCTTCTTTCTTTCTCCTTTTTTTTTCTTTTTGCCAGTGTGGGTAAAGGCTTATCAAGTTTGTTGATTCTTTCAACCAAATTTTGGTTTTATTAATTTTATTTTTTTCTCTATTTCATTGATTTCTATTCTATTCCTTTTCCTTCCTTCCTTCTTTCCTTCCTTCCTTCCTTCCTTCCTTCCTTCCTTCCTTCCTTCCTTC